>NC_139535.1:25266120-25436120 GCF_965153285.1 Podarcis tiliguerta | reverse complement strand
CTATGACTGTAACGATGGTATGGTGAAGGACCAGAGCTAAGTGCTTTGCATGAAGAAGGCCCCAAGTTCAATCCCTGGCATAATAATAATAATAATAATAATAATAATAATAATAATAATAAATAATTTATTATTTATACCCCCGCCCATGTGGCTGGGCTTCCCCACCACTCTGGGCGGCTTTCAACAAAAATATTAAAATACAGCAATGCATCAAACATTAAAAGCTTCCCGAAACAGGGCTGCCTTCAGATGTCTTCTAAAAGTCTGGTAGTAGTTGTTCTCTTTGACGTCTGGTGAGAGGGTGTTCCACAGAGCGGGTGCCACTACTGAGAAGGCCCTGTGCCTGGTTCCCTGTAACTTCTCGCAGTGAGGGAACTGCCAGAAGGCCCTCAGTGCTGGACCTCAGTGTCCGGGCAGAACGGTGAGGGTGGAGACGCTCCTTCAGGTATACTGGACCGAGGCTTTTTAGGGCTTTAAAAGTCAGCTCCAACACTTTGAATTGTGCTCGGAAACGCATCTTCAGTTAGAAAGATCAAGTGGACCTCTGCCTCTGGAGAGCTGCTACCAGTCAAAGTAAACAATACTGGACTAGATGGGCAAAATGTCTGGCCTGGCATAAGCAAATTCCTAGATTCCCAACCAGTGTCTTTAATTGTGGTTGGAAAAGAGCTCAAATCTGGCAGAATAATGGAGTGACCTTCAGAACAAACAATTCGCCAGTTCCACTCAAAGCTTCATTTGCTTGATTAGTTCTTCATTAGAAATGGGTAAGTTCTGAATGGAGAGTTTTGCATGACTCAAAGCGTGCATAAATGGAAAAAGAAAAGAGAGTGTGGCTCATTATTCTGGGGTAGAACAAACTACAGTTCCTAAGCTTCAGGGCAGCCAAACGATTGGTGGTGCTCTACCTGTTACACCAAGAGAAACCCAGAAGGCTCTTGCTGTACCCCCAGTCAGTTGAATCAAATATTCTAATGCAGAATTATATATCAAGATATTTGGTTTGCCAATGAGTAGAGCCTTGACCACCATCACTGGCACATTTTTTTCAATAAGCTCTATAACAGCTTTTGGTAGATTTGTATTTAGAATAGAATCATAGAATCATAGAGTTGGAAGAGACCACAAGGGCCATCAAGTCCAACCCCCTGCCAAGCAGGAAACACCATCAGAGCACTCCTATAGAATCATAGAGTTTGAAGAGTTTGGATTTGATATCCCGCTTTATCACTACCCAAAGGAGTCTCAAAGCGGCTAACAATCTCCTTTTCCCTTCCTCCCCCACAACAAACACTCTGTGAGGTGAGGGGCTGAGAGACTTCAAAGAAGTGTGACTAGCCCCAAATCACCCAGCAGCTGCATGTGGAGGAGCGGGGAATCGAACCCGGTTCACCAGATTACGAGTCCACAGCTCTTAACCACTACACCACACAGTGGGATGTGTACTCATTTCCTAACCCAGGCCAACAGTAACAGCACCAAAGGGGTAGCACCACAAGACAGAACCCCCAAAACCAGCAGAAGCAAGAGTCTGTTTTTCTTTGAACTCCATGGTATAAATCTTAAACGCAAAAACATGTCAAGCTACCATCTTAATTCAGGGAACAATATTTTTTTAAAAAAATACATGAAAACGATCAAGAACTTCAGTTATAAATTCTTCTCATAAAACATAATGAAATGTATAATGATCAAACAATAATTCAACAAAGAAACAATGACATATTAAGAACAAATATATAAAGGATCAAAGAAGAAAAGTTATTTCAGGAGCTGGACAATTAGGATAGCAGATGAGCTGCAAACCTATATAGAATCTGTCTGCATAAAGCAAGTTGAAATCAAATATAAGCAAACATTTATCCCTTCCTAGATTCAAAACAAATGCTGAACTTTATACACCATATAACATAACGCCAAAAAATGAAATAGTATTACTCGCTAGGAAAAAAACCCAACATCTTTGCTGCTTTATTTAGCAGACTTATCTTCCTAAATCGGTGGTTCCCAATTGGTGGTCCACAGACTCCACAGGGTCTGCATAACTCACCCAGGGTGGTCTGTAGCCCTATTTGCATAGCAAAAACTACCATAGAGATCTCAAAAGTCTTGAAAGTAGGGAGTGAATTCCTTGGCTTTTAAAAAATGGGGGTCCACAGTACTTAGCTAACTAGGAACCACTATCCTAAATGAAGCCCTGTGTATATAGTGTACAAAGTATATAATTCCATTGGGCCAATTAAGGGCTGTCCTTCCATCTCTACTTATGTTGGATCAAAGGCTGTTATATTGATCTTATATCTTCTCTAGGTCTCTCAAAATCAATGTTTTCAAAAAATATGAATTGATAGATATATCATACCAGAAGGAAGAAAAGTTTAGTCATCTGCAAATGATCCATAAGCCACAGGGGAGGCGGCATAGTGCTTCCTAAATGGCGTGTTCCCAATAAAATTAAATAATTAAATTTAATTTTCATTGCATAATGTCTAAATAGAAGGCTTAAATATATACCTTTATTTAAAACATACTGAGTCTGAGTAATGAGCAACAATTAGGTTGATTAGAAATCAGTCTCTCTCTCTCTCTCTCTGTTCCTGGTGCAAAAATTCAAAGCTTCATGAAGTTGCTCCTGTCCTTTGCTAGAAAAGATCCTTCTGTGGGTTCTTACTGAAAAGAAAAGAAAGGGAGATAAATTGGAAGCAGATGCTCCGTTGTTGTCATCTGAGAAAGCACAGTCTGAATCCTCTATAGGTCATCAGAATCCACAAAGGAAAGATAAAATGTGTGTACTGACCGGATTCTTCTTTAAAGAAATTCTGATAAACACTATTATCCTCCTAGTCACTTTTGTGTCTCCACTTCACATTTTTCCATTCTTGGAGGTGAGAAAAACCCTAGTTCAATTGACTCCAGTGCACCATAAAAGAAAGATTAAATGTGGTTTAAGATCTTCAATATTTCGTCTCTACTCTCTCGGTCCTACCAAGTTGAACACCAAGACATACATTGAACACCATTGCGGCAGTCTAGATACTTGAAATAAAGACAAAAAGTAACACCAAGAGTGTAAGGCAAGGGGTGGGGGAACCTTTGGTGCACCAGATGTTTCTGAACTACAACTTCCACCAACCCTAACAACCATGGCCAATGGCCAGGGATGTTAAGAGCTGTAGATCTGCAACATGGAGGATTAAAGCTTCCCTACACCTGCTGTACAGGGATCTCTTTACTGGAGCCCCATGTGTTTTGTGCCAACAGGCAAACTAAGTCATTGTGGGAAACTGAATCAGTTTTCTTGGGGGACCTGCTTATTTATTTATTTATTACGAACTGTTTAGTCATTTCAGCTTCCAGGTACTTGATGATCAGCCTGGCTGTGCAAAAAGGAAAAAGAACAAGAACAGCCAAATCTGCCGCAACAGGTGACAGCAATTGCAGCAATACCCAGCGTGGAACTGCATTCCTATTAGTGTTTCATTCCTTCCCAAAAAAAGCATTAGAGAATAAGAAGTTCACTGCTGGATCAGACCAGAGGAACCGAGGGAACTGCCTTATGACAAGCCAGACCATTGGTACACCTAGCTAAGGATGATCTGCAACAGTGAACTGGCTGTGTCTTTTTGGGTTTTCAGAATAGGCCTTTCCCCACCCTACTTGGAGATCCTGGAGCCTATCTGAATCTGGTGTGATATGACCCTCCCCACACTTACATTCATCTACTCCAGTATTTTGCTTCCCACACAGATGTCCTACCAGTTCAAGAGTGACTAGTAACTAGGATTCCATGGCACTGCCTGCACTCGGAAGCTCTCTTCTGCTTTTGTGTAGCTATTGGCAGTTCTGTCCTTTGTGAGTTTGCCTAATCCCCTTCTAAAGCTATCAGAGTTCGCAACCATCACATATTCTGCACAGCCACTTCACTATGTCAAGCAAACTAGTGTTTTCCTGTCCCAGGGGCTTGATCCCCAATAGGCTTGATATTTGCCGCACCTCCTCTGCCAGCGCTGCCACTCTGTAGTGCTGGTGCGATAAATTGCTGGTATTCCAACCTAGATTCCCTTCCTCCTCCAGTACCTGCTCCTTCCGCTCAGTTTGCTGCCAGCAGCATTGACGGTGGCCGAATCTGCTGTGACGCCAATAGCGTTGTCCTGGGGTGTTTTGGCAATCTTTGCAGGAGCACTTACTGAGTGCTTGGAGAGCACTGGAGCAGTTCTGAGTGCCTTGATCACCACCACTGACAAGAGACGCCAAGTTGCCCTCAAGATTAAGGGGGCCTGGTGCACATTCCATGCATGCAACATTGCCTGTTGTCGTGTTGTCTAGGAGGTCGAGCGCTCTAGAGGAGCCGGCCACTGAAGCTGTGCCACACTTGGTTTCACACTCAACCTGTGTGGTGTAGTGGAGAGCAGTGGACTCGTAATCTGGTGAACCGGGTTCAATTCCCGACTCCTCCACATGCAGCTGCTGGGTGACCTTGGGCTAGTCACACTTCTTTGAAGTCTCTCAGCCTCACTCACCTCACAGAGTGTTTGTTGTGGGGGAGGAAGGGAAAGGAGAATGTTAGCCGCTTTGAGACTCCTTTGGGTAGTGATAAAGCGGGATATGAAATCCAAACTCTTCTTCTTCCTCCACCTCCTCATCATAGAGGGGGCCTGGCCGCCTTCCAACAAATATTGAGGAGGCTGGAAACACCTTGGCCCCCTAGAGTTGGCATGTCTGACCACTGACAAACTGACCCAGGTGAATGCAGTTGGATTGAAGTCTGCGTAACTTATTGAAGAGGATCTGAAGAGCTTAGGCAAAGGTAAAGGGACCCCTGACTGTTAGGTCCAGTTGCAGACGACTCTAGGGTTGTGGCTGAGGGAGCCAGCGTACAGCTTCCAGGTCATGTGGCCAGCATGACTAAGCCGCTTCTGACGAACCAGAGCAGTGCACAGAAACGCCTTTTACCTTCCCGCTGGAGCGGTACCTATTTATCTACTTGCACTTTGACGTGCTTTTGAACTGCTAGGTTGGCAGGAGCTGGGACCGAGCAACGGGAGCTCACCCCGTCACAGGGATTCGAACCGCCGACCTTCTGATCGGCAAGCCCTAGGCTCTGTGGTTTAGACCACAGCGCCACCCGCATCCCACTCCATCCATGTCCCTCTCTGAAGAGCTTAGCAGATGCCATATTCCTTGCCATTGCGTTCCCCACAGTGGTTACACCCATTGCTGGCAGAGGAGTTGTGGTGAGCTAATGCCGCCCATTCCTGATGTAGTTGGACATCCATTGTGGCCCAGATTCAAAAGCCAAATCGCATATTCATTCTCCTCTCCCCCCTTATACCTTGTGAAAAGCTCATTTGTCACTCCATGTCTTTGAAGTGCATTACAAATGGTTGAGATTCTACAATATATTTTGTACCATACGCACAGTTGGGGTTTTTTTTATGTTAAATGTGTTGCTGAGACCACCTGCACATTTCAGGTATTCTCGGCAGTTCGTGGCGTTAGCATTTGTATAAAGCCATTAAGCAATTGCTGAGGGGATGTTTGATCCAACAGGCTCTCAAGAGTTCTATTAATTCTAGTATTTTTAACCTGGTGCAATATTCCTTCACATTTTTCCAGCAGGAGACAGTTAAGAAGCTGTAAAATGCCTATTAAGGTATTCCACACACACCAGAATGGCCCCCCTGGGGACAAAGTGATATCCAATGTGTTTTTAAATGCACCATTTAAAAAAGAGGAGCCGCCTCACATAAAACCAACGTAGTTTTTAGAATAAAAGGTGCTTTCTTCCTACACCACAAAGACACAGATCCTAAATGGCATGTGGGTGCTGAATTGCTCAAGGAACCAACAAAAATGTCAGGATCAATGGCTGTGCAATTTTAATTCCGTTCTAAATATTACGTTCGAAGGGAGGGAAATGGGAGGCGATCTGTTGGAATAATTGCTCTGATTGGTGAGGGAAATGGATTTCATGTCGAGCTCTGTGTACTAGCTTATGAAGATAGCTTTTGTATGTAAAATACAAGCCTAGTTTCCTGTCAGGGACTGGGTAGATGAGGAAGAGTGGTGGAGACCGTCAACCCAGGCGTCATCTAGAGAGAAGGAAGGGGCAGATATCATAGACCTCCAGGAGTGGTTTGGCACAGGGCAGACTGATATGTACGGAGTTGAATCCTAGAACAATAGGATCCAGAATGCAGCAGTCTGATTGGTCCGCAGGAGCTAACCAATCCAGCTCCAGGTGGAAGTAAATCAGCGACCTGATTGGTCTGCAGGAGCAGCCAATCAGGCTTCTGGAGGAAGTGAATCCGCAACCTGATTGGCCTACAGGAGCAGCCCGGAATTAGCCAATCACGCGGGGCCCATTGTGTAAATAATGTATATATAGCTACATGTTTTGGGGAAAGATTCATTCATTGCTACTATGAGCTGAATAAAGCATGAAATTCACACTTGACTCCGAGTATATTTCACAGACCTCAGAAGGAGATAAGGGCAAAAGTTGGGAAATAATGAGAGAGGAAGAGGAAGTGGATAGCATTCAGCAGGCAGAGCCTGAGCAGCAGTTGAATGAGATGCTGTCGCTGGAGAGCATCCCAGAACCCGTACCCTCCCCTAAAACCAGGCGTTCACTGAGAATAGCAGAACAGAGAGCTCAGAGGCAAATGTCATGTATCAGCCACCGTCGGAGACAGGGGGAGGAGTCAGATGAATAGGGAAGTAACGGAGAACGGGGGTGGGGGGGTGGAGCTTCACTTGGGACAATGTCCTAACATTACAGTGCATCTTTGATCCATATCTGTAAATTGTATTAATAAACAGAACTGAAAAAAAGCTTGCTGTTTTTCTATCTCACTGCTTTCCTGGGAATCTGCCAGAAGCTGCCAACAGCACCCTGACGTTTCCACACCAAGTGGTCCCAAGATCTGAACTCTCAAATCACAGGTGTGGGTTGTTCTCCCTAGGGCTTTATATAAGAAGAGTCCTGTCCTACCTAGTCCAGCATTCCTTTTTGACTGTTGCCAACCAGAAGGAGCATGCAAGCGAGGCCGTGTGTACAATAGCTTCCCAGTGACTGGCGTTCAAGCCTCTGACTTCACAGCTAGTAGCCATTGAGAGACCACCATCTATGAATCTGTCTTCCATTCGAATTGGTCATTCTCACCGCACCTTGTGGTGGCAAATTCCATGAGCTGCACCAAGTATTTCCTTTTTGTCTGTCCAGAATTTTCCAACATTCAGCTTTCTTGGGTGACTTTGGCTTCTAGTACAAATGACGGAAGCGGAGGGGGAAATCTCTCTACATCTCCCACACCATGCATAATTGTAGACACCGCTAACATCTTACTCCCCATGTTTTTCTATAATAAAAGGCCCCAAATGTAACATTTCCTCACAGGGGAATTGCTCCAACCCCATGATCAGTTGGGATGCCTTTCTCTACATGGTTTCCAACTCCAAAATATCCCCTTTTAAGTGTGATGATGAGAAATTTGCACAGTATCCAATGGGTAGGACTCAGCTAAGTTTTGTTCAGCATAGACCCATGACAATTAATGAACATGACTACGTTAGGTCCATTAATTCCAGCAGGTCTCCTCTGAGTAAAACGTAGTTGAATACCATCCCAAATGGCTTTGCACCATCCGTTTAGCAAGAGGCATTATGCCCTTGGATGATTTATTTTTTATCCCAGTTTAATCTCTGGCATCTCCCAGGAAGACTGAGGAAGACTCTGGCCAGAAAGCCACCGCCAATCAGCATAGATAATATTGATAAAATGGCCCAATGGTCTGATTCAGGGCTTATCCAGACTTGCTCCTGCCCCACCAGTGGCATAGCGTGGGTTGTCAGCACCCGGGGCAAGGCAAGTAATTTGCGCCCCCCCCCCCGCTGCACTGTCCCTCCTCCAGATAGTCCCTCGCTCTCTCTCCGCACCGCACCACACGCCTGGCACCCTCCCCTCCACAGTGGGCGGCGACCCGGCGGCTCAGATCGGATTTGCACAGCCAGCACTGCAGTGAGAGTGAGTGAGCCAGGTAGGGGCAGAGAGCTGCGAGTGCGAGCGCACCCCCAGAGGTTGCGCCCGGTGTGGCCGGCCCCCCCTGCACCCCCCACGCTACGCCACTGTGCCCCACGGCTTTCCACCAGGAAAACCCAATCCTTACCGCTGAATTGGAGCACACTTCAATCGACTTTTCTCCAGATTGATGTTTAATAATAATAATAATAATAATAATAATAATAATAATAATAATTTATTTATACCCCGCCCATCTGGCTGGGCTTCCACAGCCACTCTGGGCAGCTTCCAACAAAATATTAAAATACCGTAATACATCAGACATTAAAAGCTTCCCTAAACAGGGCTGCCTTCAGATATCTTCTAAAAGTCTGGTAGTTGTTGTTCTCTTTGACATCTGGTAGGAGGGCGTTCCGCGTGTTTGCTCCGACATATTACTAAAGAGAGGGTTTTCTTGGTGGAAAGTAGTGGGGCATGTGCAAAACCACTCAGAGTTGTGGCTAGAAAGCATGAGAAAAGTGGGAAACTGCTGAGACCTGTGCTTTCCCGGCACGGGACAAGCCAAAGTATGGACAAGCCCTGAGTATAAGGCCTCATGTTCTTTTATGAGGTATTAAGTCACCAGAAGACAGTATTATTCTCTTCCCCAAACCTTTCCTGTCACATTTTTCTTCATTATATCGCCATAACCCATCTCTTCCTTTCTACTTTCCCCCACTTTGTTTCAAAATTTCCTCTCCAAGCCCCTATTCATTTCTGCCCGAAGAATGGCTGCTATCTAACTGAGCTCCCTGACTCTCCTCTCAGACCCTTTATTCCTGTGCTCAGTTCTTTTGCCGATCTCATCTTTCTTCGCTTTCCCAATTTGACCACATTACTCCTCTCAGCTGCTCCCTCCACTGACTTCCTCTTCCATCTCATATTAATTTTTCAGGTTCTCCTGACCTTCAAGTCTCTCCACGGCCTCACTCCTCCTCATCTTTGTTCCATCCTTGCATCTTTTCCTCCTCTCTTCATTACTACTATTATTCTGAAACTGGAACCTTCTTGTTAAAAAACCTTTTGCCACCCACCTCTCATTTCACATTTGCATTCCTTTCATTTTCTGCTGTTCCCTGCCCACCCCCCTTTTTGCCGTCTCAGTTTTTCCCTTTTCAAATTATTCCAGTCCAGTTGTGGTTGTTTTTAATCTATCAGTCCCAGCATTTGGCAGAGTGCCCTCTCTCCCCATTCTTTCCAGTCCATCTCTTGATTGGTTTGTTCCAGCAGGAAGCCTGTCTGTTTAAGCTTTGCATCATGCCTAGCACATTGAGCGCCCTAGAAATAATGCTATATGTGGCAGTTGGCAAGATGTCACCTATCCACCCGCGTGCCACCCACAAGGGCCAACAGATACCATCTGTCCTTTGGGAAGGGAGAAGAGAGTGAGGGAAGCACTGGGGCCTATTCCAGTCAGGCTGTCGCCTCGCCTCAGGGCCTATTTTATTTTTATTTTTTTGTATATAATTTTTTATTAAATTTTCTGTTTCACAATTTAAGATACTCATTTTTACATTCCTTCCCTTCCCCCATGACTTCCCTTCTTCTCTTTCCTTGGTTCATTTTACATATCGTAAATCCCTGCGTATTTTACAAATACTGTACCATTCAGTATTCCACTATTGCATCCATCAAAACTTATTCACACTGTTGAATTTATCTTAATGCTGCCAACGTTATCAGCTGTACACAATTATTTCCCATATATTCAATGAACGTTTCCAACCTTCTCTAAACGTATCCCTGGAGTGCACCTCCTGTGTAAATTAAGGGCATATATAAGGAGGAAACAAATAAGAAGAAACCATGAAGAAAAAGAAAACACGAGCCCAATATTCAAACTGGCTTTCTTGCTACTCAAATAATGGATGAGGTTTTGTACATTACTGTATTTTGCTGCTCACTTCGGGTAATTTGATTAGTCCTGTTACCTCAGATCTCCTTCATACAAGTGCATTGTAATGTTTAGCCTCCTTTCTTCATGTCCATTTTTGATATGCGACCTCTAGCCAATTCCTTTTCTCTGGCACATTCTTTGTCTTGATCAGCCTTATTGCATCCTCTAATTGTTCATTCTCTCTGAGCCCTCTCAGAAGTCTTGCCTCAGACTTTAATGCTGATGGATTTCAAACGGCAATCATCAAAGCGTCCGTTATGCCTCGAATGCTTTTGGAGCAAAATCCCAGCGTCATGTAAGATCAGGAAGAGGAGCGGAATCAAGGAGTTGCGTTGATTCAAAACCTATTTTGGATTTATCTGAAAGATAACCAGCTGCCTTTCATTTGCACAAAGTTCAGCTAAGCTTCTGTAATAATTACTTTATTCTGCTTATATATGTGAGCATAGAGGAAGAGCTACTTGGTGTGCAAATATTTGAGAGACCATACAGACATATTAAAGATGCAATGGACTGTCAAAAATGTAGGCAATGAAAGCCATAGTTTTGCCAAAGCTTAATTTGAAGCAGGACTCGCATAACTTGTTTTGAGTAAAGCACGTCTGCATTTGGCCTGGCCAAGTTGGTTGGATGTGCAGGCAGAAAACCTGGAACGTTGTTCATTTAGTCATTTAGTCGTGTCCGACTCTTCATGACCCCTTGGACCAGAGCACGCCAGGCACTCCTGTCTTCCACTGCCTCCCGCAGTTTGGTCAAATTCAAACTTCGAGAACACTGTCCAACCATCTCGTCCTCTGTCGTCCCCTTCTCCTTGTGCCCTCCATCTTTCCCAACATCAGGGTCTTTTCCAGGCAGTCTTCTCTTCTCATGAGGTGGCCAAAGTATTGGAGCCTCAGCTTCACAATCTGTCCTTCCAGTGACAACTCAGGGCTGATTTTCTTAAGAATGGAGAGGTTTGATCTTCTTGCAGTCCTTGGGACTCTCAAGAGTCTCCTCCAGCACCATAATTCAAAAGCATCAGTTCTTCGGTGATCAGCCTTCTTCATGGTCCAGCTCTCACTTCCATACATCACTACTGGGAAAACCATGGCTTTAACTATACGGACCTTTGTTGGCAAGGTGATGTCTCTGCTTTTTAAAATGCTGTCTAGGAACGTATGAAGGGCTTAAGTGTGGGAAACCGAGTTGGCTACATGCAATCCACAATAATCACACAATTCCTTAGTGTAGTATTTCTCAGGGCAGGAAACAGTTGCAGAGGTGATATGGTGAACAACAACTATTTATTGAGTAGAAAAGCTGCATCCACTGTTTCTTGAGCTTGGGTCCCCGGCTGTTATTGGACTTTGACTTCCATAATCCGTAGCTAGCAGGACGAGTGGTCAGGGATGATGGAAGTTGTAGTACAATGACAATGTAGTACTACTCTAGGTGTCTCCTAGAGTAGTACACAGTGAACGAACCTCCCAGGCTCTATCCGTGTGACCAATATTCTCTGGCTGAATGTCATCTGGGGGTTTATCCTATAGCAACAGTCACATCTACAACACATAAGCCCCCATCACCTGAAAACTTCTAGCAGAATGCTCAAAATCATTGTCCCTTCCACAACCCATAGATATTTGGCATGATCTGTGGCTGGAATTCTATTGGTTCAATGTTCCTGACAGGCATTAATCTCAGGGAAAGACCAAGGTGAGATTTTTTTATTTTGTTTGTTCGTTAAAGGCATTTATATACAGCCCTTCACAAATGTTTATCCCTGTGTAGTTTACAATGCAAGTTAACATCAATCACATAAAAATAATTATACAGTAAAATACTCAATAAATCAATAAAATGATTAACTCAATTAAACAACAATTTAGAACAGCATTGTGCAAAACTTCAGTGTTTAAAGAACAGCTTCTCTTCAGCACTTAAAGATGGGAGCTTATTAAAATGCCTAAAAGTGGGTGCCTGGATGGCTTCTTGAGGGAGACAGAAAATTCCTCTTCTTTTTGCCATCTGCTTGATCTTGGATAGTGGTGGCACACTGAGAGAGATGCCTCAGTAAAATATTTTAAGATTCAGGCAGGTGGAGATGTGAGAAAGAAAAGCACATTTAGAAAAGTCCAGTGTGCAGGGGAACTCACAAGGAATGGATAGTGTGTGCGTGTTCAAATTTGACAGTCCTTCTCATTCTGTAGGATGTGAAGTGCTCAATGTATCTTGGCAGTAGTTTTTTTTGAAAGCTGAAATATTTTCTGCCTTGTAAATGAATTTTCATGTTCTTACTACCTGGGGTAATTATTTATTCACTTTCAAGATTTTTCTCCAAACTTACAGTTTCATGATGAAGCACTCAAGGTAAAGTAACGTTATCAAAATTAAATACTCACACCAGTGGAAACCGATCAAAAAAGTACATGGGAGGCAAAGGTCTACAAACAAACAAAAAGTAATCTAATGGTGATAGAAGTCTGATAAGGACTGGCTCAATCAAATTCCTATGGCAGTGAGTTCCACAGCCTGGGTGCTGCAGCAGAGAAAGTGCCTCTTCCTTGTTTGCACCAGCCACACATAACAAGCACAAGCACAACAATAGCAATAGCAATAGCAATAGCAATAGCAATACATTAATTGTTTAATAATCATCTTCCACATATATGTCCAAAGGCAATGTATAAAATATAATAAAAAAGTATATATATTTTTAAAAAAACTTCCCTAAGCAGGGCTGCCTTCAGATGTCTTCTGAAAGTCAGTTAGTTGTTTATTTCCTTGACATTTGATGGGAGGACATTCCACAGGGCGGGTGAGGCCACTGAGAAGACCCTCTACCTTGTTCACTTCTACAGAATGGGGCAGCCACATTGAAAACCCTGCTCCAAGTTACTGTGTAAAGGTAAAGGTAAAGGACCCCTGGCAGTTAAGTCCAGTTGCACGGTTGCGGCACTCATCTCGCTTTACACGGTGAGGGAGCCGGCGTTTGTCCGCAGACAGCTTTTCTGGGTCATGTGGCCAGCATGACTAAACCACTTCTGGCACAATGGGACACCGTGATGAGTGCCAGAGCACATGAAAACACCATTTCCCTTCCCGCCGCAGCGGTACCTATTTATCTACTGGTGCAGGCACACTTTCAAACTGCTAGGTTGCCAGGAGCTGGGACAGAGCAATGGGAGCTCACCCCATTGCACGGATTTGAACTGCCGGCCTTCTGATCGGCAAGCCCAAGAGGCTCAGTGGTTTGGACCACAGCGCCACCTGTTCCCTTTTGATCTACTGTATACTGATACAGTGACTGAATACACAAAATACACTGAGCTCAGAGTTTGGGTGGGATCATATGGGAGATGACCCTTAATTCTTGGATGCAACACATTTAGGTCTTCAAATGCAACTGCCAGCATTTTGAATTGTGGCCAGATGCAGACTTGCAGCCAATGAAGTTGGCATGAAAGACTGACTGCTTGCGTGCTTCAAGCACCCCAAATTTACAGCCTTGATAGCTCAATGTCTGATATCAGAAAGAAAACTGGTAAGACACTTGTGGCATCTGCCCGTTCTTTTGAAAATGTCTGTACAGGGAGAGAGAAAGAGTTAATAGGTAGACCAATAGAAAAGCCAGAGGCGGAGCCTATCTGTTTATAAAAGAGCTTAGCCCAAGGTTTAGTTAGTTGGTTAGTTGGGAAAGCAGTTGGAAATAGAGAGACAGTGCAGTTGGTTCTTGTGTGAGGGGAGGTAGAAGAGTTAGAGACAGAATAAAATAAGACTAAGAGGGTAAAGGGTAACAGCGTTTCGAATGCATTAAAGTTTATTTGTGTTTGCAATAAACTACAATCTTCATTGTTAACTTGAGAACCTGACTGAGACTAAGTGATTTACCAGGGAGGACCTGGTTGGTGGGAGCGGATTAGTGGTGTACGGGTCAATAGTCTGTGAGACAACCGGGGGCTCCGTACAAACACCACAATACTCCTTAAGGAAGATGCTTATTCAGAAATACATTCGAAAATGCGGTGTACAGTGGTACCTCAGGTTACATACACTTCAGGTTACATACACTTCAGGTTACAGACTCCTCAGGTTAAGAACTTTGCTTCAGGATGAGAACAGAAATTGTGCTCTGGCGGCAGCAGCGGGAGGCCCCATTAGCTAAAGTGGTGCTTCAGGTTAAGAACAGTTTCAGGTTAAGAACGGACCTCCGGAACGAATTAAGTACTTAACCTGAGGTATCACTGTATCTGATGCCTCACTAAGCGTATACTGTTTCTTAATGCTTTTAGATGGAGCTTCAGCACCCGGGAAGCTTAGGAATCCATATGGATTTACTAATCCATTTTTCCCCTGTCGTGTTTGCCAGACCTGACAACGTTCATGATATCTGACTCTTGTCAGCTCATTTCCCTGGCAACAACTGATTTTAGACCCTCTGAAGTCGCAGATTCCCTCAGAAATTCAAAATGCCTACTGTGTTCTGCATTTTTCTTTTTAAGATAAACTTTACAGGGGTGGGGGGCTCTATATTTGACAACTGCTGATTGCCATGTTCTGTTAATTAGCGTGAAGATAAAATGCCTGTTTCCTCACCAGCTCTAGTCCAAGTAGAATTTTAAAGAGTTCAGGTTATGAATTAACAGTTTGTGGGTCACTCCATATTGCATTAGATCTTGTGGAAAGGTTAGAGCTCTGCAGAATGTTCCTTAATTTCTACATTCACTTTGAAAGTTGCTCATTTCATGTAGCTAAATATCTTAGTGCAAAATACATTGCCAAATAATGGCGTTCTTTCAATATTCCTTGAAACCTCGTCGTTCTTCTGGCAGCTGCTTGTTCAGTGTCAAATTTCTCTTCATTGTCCTTCTCCTCATTTGTCCATGCTGCTGCTTAACCCTGTTGGCTGTAATGACTCATCCATAATGCCATCATGTCAATCATCAACATGGCCATGTGACTCTCCGTAGCCAATGGCATGAGGGGATATAGTGCAGCGTAAATATATCATGGCATCATCAACATGGCCATGTGACTCTCCATAGCCAATGGCATGAGGGGATATAGTGCAGCGTATCGGACTAGGATCACCTGCAGGTAACAGGTTTATTGAGCATTCATTAAGACTTCTTTACGCCAAGTTTCCAGGGACGTTACATGACACTGGCTGTTTACTGAGCATTCATTATGATTTGTTTACAGGAAGGTTAGAATGCATTGTGTCAAGAAAGTGCTGTCCCCCACTTTCCAGTGCCTATTCCCCTCACTTTCCTTATTACATAAAGTCTGGTTTGGGAGAAAATGAGTTTGTTGTGCAAAAGTGCCAAATCAACTTTAATTCCACAACCTGGACTTGCTGGTAAATAATTGAATCACACCCCACCAAATGGGAGGCCTGGGTTGAAATCTCTGTTCGCCTATGATGCTCACATGGCCCAGTTACTATCTCTCAGCCTGACCTACCTCACAAGTTTGGTGTGAGGATAAAATGGAGGCAGGGAGGACTATGTATGCTGCCTCGATTTCCTTATGAGGAAAGTCGAGGTACGAGTGTAGTAAATAATAAAGTAACACCGAAAATATGTGAATAGTCTCATTCGCAATGAAAATCTCCTAGGAATACCACTATGCAACATTCATGAAAATGAACACAAAATGAGGTGATTAGTTGTGGTCAGACCCCTCTGGGTTCAATTTGTGTGCTTGGGTAACTGAACTATTTTCTTGAAATGTCACAAAATAAATTGGTTATTTATCATCTCTGTTACAAGGACTCTTTTAGGATCCTGGCATGGTTCCAAGGATGCCACTGAGAGCGTGACAGATCCCTTCCCCAGATGCCCTCAGATCTCCTTATCTGGCTGTTGTGGCTTCAATGGCAACAACATACCTCTGGATTTTATTGATTGATTGAATTTATATCTTATCCTTCCCCAGGAAGGAGCCCAGGGTGCTAAACAGATACACAACTGAATAAGAAAAAGAAAGCCAACACACACACACACACACACACACACACACAAACCTTGCAGTTAATTTAAAACATTAATCCATCCAATGAACTTAAGGTTGCCAGGAAGAGTATTCTACGGGCACCGAGTGTCTGGGTGAACAATAATGTTTTCAAATCCACCCTGAAGCCCAATAATGATGAAGAGAGGAATACCTCATTAGGGAGGGCTTTCCACAACAAGGGAACCACCACTGAAAAGGCTCTGTCACAGGTCAGTGCCAGCTGGTGGCGGATACCGGTTGTTACAGAGGAAAAGCAGGAACAGGATAGTGCCTTTGTGTCTTACTTTTGGGCTTCCCAGAGGCGTCAGGTTAGGCACTGTGAAAACATGATTCTGTGATTAAATAGGGCTTTGGTCTGATTGAGGAGAGTACTTATGTCCATATGCACTAGGATACTGCCTCGCCCCCTACTCCCACACTCTTTTTAACTATTTATTTATTTATGGAGCTCACGCGGAGATTTAAGGCTTCCCCCTGCTACCTGGGCGCAGGAGGCGGGGTGCAGCCCAATCTGGGAACTTCAGGTCAGCCCTAGAGGGTCTGCCACCCCTATTTGCCACTGTGAGAACAGTGGGCTCTTCTTGTGTTCAACTCGTGCCTGTTTTATCTATCTAGTGTTTGAACTTCTTCATGTCCTTTATTGGCAACTGAAATGCGCCTTTTATGAGAATCTCGCAGACAAATGGCAATAGCAGCGACGTGCGCTTGAATAGGAAATGGGATGTGTTGATAGACGAATGGCAATGGGGCAACATAATCTTAAGTAGAAAAGGGAATGTGTTGAGTACATATATAGGCAGAGCTTAGCCATAGAATGAAGAGAGTATATTAGTAACTCTGCACTGTAAAAGATGCAAGGCTGCATCTGTCATGCTTCATAAGACTGCAAAAGCTATTATCCTTTTTGAAAGGCAACATATTTCACAGGGTGGAACGCTCGGAACATCCTTGCTGTGCTGTGTGCTGTTGAAACGAACTCTTCCACACTCGCTATTGAATCTATCTATCTGGTCTTGGCTAGATGTCTTTCAGCTGCCCTGCAGGTGCTGTGGAACAATATCTCGCTCCATAGGTTTGCATTCTTCAAATAAAGATTTGCTCCAGCCATATGTTTACTGGCAAATGCGCACTCTGGTGCAGCTGCTGGTAGAGTTTGCAGGACTTTATGGGAGAGCTGCAGAAGTCCTACTGCAATATGACAAACAGAGCAATCCTTCCTCAGAGTTAATGTCTGCAGCATTGCTAATAAATCCCATCACACTGCCTTGTTGGTGTTGACAGTATCTTCTGCCTCTTACAGCATGGCTTCTGTTATGGATATACACTGCATATTGTGTGATGAATACCATTGCTACAAGTTTGTCTTGGCCCTTCGTCTAGAACGACAAACTTTTGAACTTGAAGTAACAAATCCCATCACACTGGCAGAATATGATGACACACCAGCTTACTGGATTTGCTCTGGATTGATGGTGGAACCCTGATGCTGGCAGGTCTGATGCCAAACAAGGGGTGTGTGCCATTGTTTCACTCAAAACTTAATTGCAACCAGGCCTTTTCCAAATATAGTTATGCCTGCAAAAGAGGTGGTGACTGGAGGCAATGCAGAAGCCCAGATAACTGACCCTCCTTCGCATCCCAGCCACTTTAGAGGATAGCTTGCTGACTGGTTCAGTAGCTTCTTGAACTTCAGCACTGTAGGTGTATGTAAAGTCCAAACAAGAGAACACAATTCATGTTTCAAGATGTCTGACACAGGTTTACCTCACTCTCATCTGCACAACTGCTTACTTTAGTAATCAGTGGTGTCCAAACTTTTTTCAAAGAGGGCCAGATTTGATGAAGTGAAGGGCCGTGGGGGCCAACCAAAGTTGTGGAGCTTCTTTTAAGATTGAAGTTGTTGAGAGTTTTTTTTTTTAGGATTTTACCCCAGGAAACAAAGATTAAACCAATCGGCGGGCCAGATTAGGCCCCCGAAACGGACTTTGGACATGCCTGCTTTAGTTGATGGCAAGTATGAGAAAACCAACTGGACACACACCGATTATTGGATGAGAGAAAGCTAGAAAAGTTGAAACCTTCAAGTCACTGAACCTTAATGTGTGGGGTGGAATTTTATCCAACTGGTCCCCACACTTTAAATATAAAGCTTGATAGTCTCATTGTGGCCTTCATACAAATCGACAACTTTGTTGTAAAAAGTTGACTTTGGGAGGGAGAGGCTGAAGAGTTTCCCAAATTTCTGCCCAAAAATACTCACTTTTTTTTTGCACCTGTTTGCAGTTCACTGTTCCACAGTTCAGCATCATTTTGTGTGTGTGCAGGGAAGAGTCTCTCTGCTGCCCAGCTTTGCCTCATCAATACATGGATGGCAATGTTATTTGCTACAGGAATGCAATGGAGAAGATGGGGCCAACAGGCTTGTCCCTGCTCTGCTTGTCATGTGGTGTAATCATTGGTGGAAGAGAATACCTGATTAGCGCTTGATTTGGAGGGCAGAGAGGAGAGAAGGGGCATGCAATTTAATTGTTGAAGCAACTCATTTCATGCTCCCTAAGTTTCTGAGTTTTTAACTGAAGGGAGTCACATGATTTGAATACTATTTATTTAGAATCCATCTGAGTAAAACACCGCTCTTCCCGTTGTTCCGAACTGGCAACTAACACACACTGCCAGCATTATTGAAGGCTGCCATGACACTGTTTTGGGTCACCGTTTCCCTTTGGAACCATGATGAGAAGACATGAAGGATGAATAGCCTTTCCTGCTGTACCTCCAGATTTCCTACACAGCCCTACCCACACCGTTTTAGCTAACTAGGTATCATTTTATTACAGAAAATCCTGCTCTGGCTTCTTCCTTGTGGACACCATCTCTTCTTCCTCCCCCCTCACTTGTCCTTTCCTCTCCTCCATTTTGCGGTTCCCCTCCATCCTTTTACGAGACAGAGCAACCTGAATGAGAAATGTTCTGTTGGCAGTGATGCCGAGCTTATCCCGAGAGGTTAACTCTTTTTAGAAAAAGCTCTTGGATTATTAATATAACATCCACTTTAAAAGAGCCACTGGCAAAAGATACCGAGAGGGATCTTGGTGTGGCGTTACAGTTGATGAATAGGAAAGTTGAACAGTGCGAAAGCTCCTCCATTATAACTCTGCTGTGAGTTTGAGCACAGTTCGCAAGCTGCCTTTGAACTCTTTATGGCTTTTGAGTTCCGGGTCTGAGATGTTTGACGCTGCTCAGAATTATAATTCAAATCCTGTATCAAGCATTTCTGTTGCTTACCTTGGTGAGCTTTGGAGAGTTATAGCTCTGCCAGCTATGCCTTGGTGGAATGGGACAATGGATTCAGCCAATCATCTGGCAGGCAATATATTAAGGCAGGCTTGTCTTTGTGGAAACTAAAGTTAAGAAGGCCCTGTAGCAAGGGGACGAGAGAGTATTTTGCATGCCTAGGTGTTTGGTACCTCTTTCCGTTCGTCTAGCAAGAGAATTCCATTCTGAAGCTGTCTGCTGTATTCGACTTAGCCAAACTGGAAAGCATTCAAGTGTTTGCTCAAAACTGAAACTGCCATGAGCTCATTTTGAGAGACACCCCTTTGCTCTTCTATCGATTGCCTCGAATCAGCTCCAGTCTGAGGAGGAGGTGAGGCAAAAAAGGAGGTGGATGAAGAAACATTTTTGTTTGTCAGTGTGAAACTTGGATGGGAATATGCAGAAGGTACATTAAAGGTTAGGCATGGAAAGGGGCCACTGAAAGGCATTGCCAAGGCATTGCATCCCAACTCAGTTCTGCTGGTGCAATGGAGCTTCTGTTTCTCCTCTCACCAAATCTGCTCTGGAGGATCTGCCAACCCTCAGGAGCTGATTTTGAGAGTGTGTGAGGGAGCGGAGGTAACAAGAGAGGAAGAAATTCCATTGCACACATGCAAGTCTCTTGTGCCAACAGATCTGCAGCCTTGGATGTGGCCCACTGTTGGTGGGTATGTTTTGTTTGCCTGGGTGGAAAATAGCCCCTAGAGCAGGTGTGGGAAACCTGTGGCCCTCCAGTGAGGCCAATGGTCATGCATGATGGGAGTTGTTGTCCAGCAACATCTGGAGGGGCCACATTCCTCCTGCCCCCTGACATAGTGGATGATTGTCAGGGTTCTTTCAATATACTCCCGTGTGGCTGACTCAAGCTTGCAGGAAATGAGTGCTGCTAGCTAATGGAAGTGAGAGCTGGACCATAAAGAAGGTTGATCGCTGAAGAATTGATGCTTTTGAATTATGGTGCTAGAGGAGACTCTTGAGAGTCCCATGGACTGCAAGAAGATCAAACCTATCCATTCTGAAGGAAATCAGCCTGACTGCTCACTGGAAGGACAGATCCTGAAGCTGAGGCTCCAATACTTTGGCTACCTCATGAGAAGAGAAGACTCTCTAGAAAAGACACTGATGTTGGGAAAGATGGAGGGCATAAGGAGAAGGGGATGTACCAGCATGAGTTTGACCAAACTGCGGGAGGCAGTGGAAGACAAGAGTGCCTGGTGTGCTCTGGTCCATGGGGTCACGAAGAGTCAGACACAACTAAAAGACTAAACAACAACAATTTATTGCCTATATTTATTGCCACACTCTTCAAGAAGCTCACTGTGGTGTGCATGGACTGCTGCCCCTACTCTTGCACTGCCCCATATGCCTTCAGATAGTCGGTTTTCCCCTAAGGGTCACTCAATAAACTCCATGGCTGATTTGAATCTTGGGTGGGGGGGTCCCCACTCCTGGCATGACACAACTGTGTGTTACCATTATCCCCGCCATTCTACTGATACCCAGCAACATGTTCATAAGCAAACAGCCCCCCCCCAAATTACATCAGATGCCATCTGGATCCTACCTATCCCCAAATCCTGGGCAGTTCTTCTTCACCAGCTGTATGAAAGCCCCCAATTCATATTGTCTGGGAGACCAATGATTAAAAACATCTCCTGCCTGATGCATCCTTAAGCACAATGCAAAGATTGTTCAAGTAGTGAGAAAAAAGCATGAAGAGCAGTGGATTTGTGAAGTTTTGTTTGATGAAGAAAAGAGTCTATGGAACCACTGGTATGGAAGTGTTTTGAGAATATGTGGGGTGTACCCCTCACGGCTAGCATCTACTCTCCTTTCCATTCCCTATTGAGCCTGCTAACTTGTTTGTTAATTTATCTGAAACATCTAATAGCCTGCTTATAGGCTTTTCTCTAGGCTCTTAAAGCCGGATGGTTAAACAGCCTTAAACCGGTATTCTGGCATGACTGCTTGGTGTGTGTCTAACCAAGTGGGATACAACGAAAGGAGCATTCTGTTATGTCTGGTTTTGGGGAAATGCCCAGCTGTGTGGGTCTTTCTGTGGCTGCCACAGATTGTGACAGAATGCTCCATTCTCTAGCCACCCTTTCTATTCTGAACCCACCCGCAGTGCTGTTCTCCTCAGAATCACTCAGGATAGGAGTTAACGTTCTCTTCTAAATTATCTCTTTAGCTACACATGCATGGAATCATGACATTCAGGTGGTTGCCCACATTATGGACATTGTTATAATTTTGGGAGGGAGACCCCCTAAACCCAATAAAATAATGAATGTCAGAATCTAGCTTATATTTTTTATATTGAAGGGAAAATACAGGCTGCAGCAGTTGTTGTTGTTTAGTCGTTTAGTCGTGTCCGACTCTTCATGACCCCATGGAACAGAGCTCTAGGCAAACTAGCCTGGCCATGCTTGTTGAATGTAGGCCATTATGAAACAACGGCCAGGCATCCATACAGTAAAGAAGGCATGTGAGTCTGGGCAAAACAGAGGGTGCCAAGATGATGGGAAGGAGTTGCTGAGAAGAAGAAGGGAGAACAAAGGCCCATGAGCTGCTGGACAGGTTAGAACTCTATGCAGGGGCTGGAGGGCCAGAACTGCTGGCTGGAGAGACTGCAACCCAGAGACTAGGGGGCATGGCTAGCTGTTCTAGACGCAAGCTGGCTGATTCCATGAGGGAAGCAGGGAATTGTCACTTTTGAGATGACAACGCTGCAAGATCTGCAACTCCCTCCACTTACGCTTAAGTTGTACATATGCACATGAAGCCACTAAAGTCTCTGCCCCATCTTGATTCACAATGGAAGCATGACCTGGGTGAGTGCCTGGAACTCCCTGGAATTTGGGGGTTGGTGTGCCACCTTTGCAACAATATTGGCCCGAATATAAGCCTCACCCAAATATAAGCCGCACATTTAAAAGTCAAGGGGGGGGGGAGAGAGAGAAAAAGACAATATCTGAATATAAGCCGCTCCCTTCCTCGCTTTCTACCCTCCCTGGCCTTGGGGGAGAGGATGGGCGACTACGTCTAGGGCGGTCACTGCTTGCCCCACGCTCCTGGCTGCATACAGGGTAATTTTTGTAAGGTCGCAAATATAAGCTGCACTTATATTCGCGGTCAGAATTGGGGGGGGGGGAATTGCAGCTTATATTCGGGCCAGTATGGTACTACAGGAGCTGCTGGGATCTGTGTGCAGCTGCCCCATGGAATGCAGCTGGCTGCTTTGTGGTGAAGTACCTCAGGCCTTGGACTGCCTCCCCCCTTCCAGGCTGGCCTTTGGAGCCTACTAGACAGAAAGGAGTATGGGCAGTGCCCGAGCTCTGCCATGTTCCTATGTCCTTGGTTGTTCTTCAATCCTGACTTCAGACTTGCTCCTTCTCCTGTCCCTTCGTCCTTTTGGTTCCAACTCCTGCCTCCCTTCTGCTTTCTCCTTGGGTTCTGACTTACTCTTGAGTCCTGAATACTGCTCTGCCCCACAGCCCCTAGTTCCCAGCTCCTGGCTCACCCAAGACCTCTCTCACAGTGGAGCCCTGAAAACTGGATGTCAGATTCTTTGACAGCTGAAAACCTGCAGCTGAAAAACACAGTGTGCAAGGAGAAGGGAGAGAAATCAGATCATAGCCTTAGATTTCAGTGCCCTCTGCAGCGGTCAAACATTTCCCAAAGCACACCAAGGATGCTGAAATGTTCTGATGCGCAGCAAGGTGACCAGGCAAATTGAGTTGGTGCAGTCCTGAATCTCTGCTAACTCCCGCCCTAATCACTATTGCTAGGGCTGGTAAAAGAATCAACATTGCCAAGGAAATTCATAAATAAGTTTTGTGAGGTTTCCTTTATTCCTGCTCTCTTTTTTTTCTTTTTTAAAAAAGCAGAGCTCCCCGCAGCGTTCCACTGGCCTTGAAGTACTTTTGAAGATAATGTCACTGGGTAGCCCTGCTGCAAAGCAATACTGTTGATGTGCAAATGCGCTTGGCTGCAGGGAAGCATACAGGCAACATAAAGCAAGTTTACCTGCTGTGCTGGACTCTTGGAACAATCTTGTTTCACCCTAAATTTAAAAAGGAGAAGAAAAGGAAAAATGGATCAGAGGAAGAGGCTGCTCGGTGCACCGAGAGATCTAACAGGCTTCTTCAAGTAGCTGAATTAGTTGGATGACATACTGTGAATACAGCTGTTAATTTATATTTGGAAAGCAGATACTAAATTAAAAGAATTTGTATGCTTTTGCAGCATGAATTGGTGTGTGTGTGTGTGTGTGTGTGTGTGTGTGTGTTCAGCTACATCATCAGCTACATCATCACTCAGGCCTGGTGACTGAATGCCACTTACCAGGAAGATGCAGGTCACCTAGGTGTGTGGGATGGGATTGATTGTTAAACCACTCTGAGAATTGTAGCTCTGGGAGGGGAATAGGGGTCTCCTAACAACTCTCAGCACCCTTATCAAACTACAGTTTTCAGGATACTTCGGTGGAAGCCAAGACTGTTATAGTAGTACAACAGTGCTTTTAATGTAGGGTGCAGATCTGGCTTAAGACTGAATTAATGCATGAAGGGGTTAAGACCACAGAGTAAACTGTCCTGCCAGGATTAGCTCACCTTGGCAGGAACTAGGTTTATCAAGCCTTTGTTCCTCCAGTCTCCCTGATGAACTCAGCATGTGAAGAAGCTAAGCTGATTCCTTCAACTTAGCTGCATGGCTCTCACAAGCCACTCTTGAGTTTCTATACCCGTAATTTAGGAATTTTATCCACTTTGGAACTAAACTAATCATTACTTCCTGTGCAACTTTTTATGAATGCTGTACGGAAAAGCACATGAATCTGACCATTGGAGAGTTGGTAAGTAAACCATTTTTAAATTACCAAATGCATGGTCTTTTTCTATGCTAGAGGGAAGTTTTTGGCACTCACAAGAGCATATTTTAAAGGTCTAACAGCCTATACTGGATCTTGGCATCCAGGAATTCTCCTTTCTATATTTTCCCTTGCACCAGCAGTTTGGTCACTGAAAGGACAAATAGATGAAATCTCTGTCGTGGTACCAGCCCGAGAGATTACCACACTCTTTCCAGCTCAGATTGGAAAAGCAAAGGTCTATCTAGTCTAACATCTTGCTCCCTAGAATGGTGAAGCCCACAATCTTGAAGATAATATTACCATAGGAGCAACAACGTGCCAGGAGACAGCAGGCAACTGAGCAGGTCAAATGAATTACTCAGGATCAGGAAGCATGATTTCATTTTACCTTTGCATGACATTTTCCTGTTGCAATTAACTTCTTGGGATTGCCATTGGATGTTAAAAGATGAAAGAAAATATTCCTTTCAGTACATTGTCTCCAAGTTACTCTGCATCAAAGACAGCACTGGCCATAAAACCAATACAATAGCCCAGTGTTTATCACCATCTGAGCAAGCAAAGCTGCTTTCTCAAGTCTGTCTGTCTGTCTAGGATCAAAAACAAATTGTTTTGCTCCTTTCATTCACACCCCAAGGTAGGTGGGACTGCCAAGAAAGGTGTTATGCAGTCCAAGTTGCAGAGCAGCAGGAGAGAGTGCAAGGTTGTTGTTGTTGTTCTAGCTAAAATAGGGACACTATTTCCTTTCAACCTTTCCTGGAGGCTTGGAGTGGGAGAGGAATCCCATGAAGTAACTCCATGACTGAAATGTCTGAAAGGTTAAACCTAATAGCTATCAGCATGGAGAATCTTGCTAGGATGGTGTCGTCCTAGCATGAAGAGTCTCTATCTGATTAGACCGGATGATATTAAAAAATGACTTTCAACATCACTTTGATGTCTCATCAAAGCAAATTTCAGCAGCCTCTATGGAAACCATATATTGATTTGGCCCTCAGTTGTTGTGGAGGCCTAGCTTCCCACATGGTAGCAAACGCCATGTGGAGCAAGTGAAGACCCTGAGGCACAATTCAATGCGTCAGTGTCACCACTGACAAATGAAAGGATTTCAAAGATGCACCAACACCACCTCCTTGTTTTATACAAACCTTGGTCAGATGGGTCTCGATTTTGACGACGATCCCACTTTGTTTTGGGGTGAAAGTGGTCCCCCACTCTGCTCCCAGCATTGCACACTGGAATATGTAGCCAGGCTGTTAGTTGACTGCTTTATTTCTTAAGTGAAGCATTTTGATTTGAAAAATGCTTGCAGAGTCTTCTTCTTCCCAACAGCCTTGCCAGGGCAGTAGCTGTCAATGTCACAGATGGTGACCTGAGGAAATGTGGCTTGCCCGAGGCCACACGATAACTCGAGCCATGCACATCTGCTAGCGGGTGTGGATAGGATGGATATCCCTATCCAAATGAAAAAAACAAACAAACCTCCAGTCAGATCAGGGGAGCCTTGGTGACCATTGCAGTACAGTCTGCAGGTACACTCAAATCACCTGTTTTTGCAAATGTGTCTCCCTTGCTGGATTGGGGTTAAATGAGTCCATGGTAGAAGCATGACTTAATGATAGGTTCCTCAAGTTCATGTCAAACTCTTTAGCCGTCCTTCTCCATGTGGACTTTTGACAGTCTACTCAGCCCTCATTGGGGTTTCATTTTATTCATATATAAACCATCTGTCCACTGTGAATTGAACTATGACAGGCTGGCATTTGCTTGATTCCATTGTCAGATGCAAGAGCAACGGCTGTCATTCCATGTCACGGAAGGACGTTGGGCCAAAGACAGATATGACGCATGCTTTGCCCGATTGCTTAAATAAAAAAGGAAAGGATTTTCTCATGAGCTGAAGTGGCTATATGTGCTAAGTGGGAAATACACATGGAAATGGCGGTTCCAATAGGAATGTAAAGCAATACTGCTTTTTCATATATTACAGTCTTTGGGTTTTGTTTGCTTTTCTGCTGGAAATGGGAAATACTGTGTTTGTTGTTGCCCTACCTCATATTTTTTGAGAGAAACATTGGGTCAAATAAGGGGGCAGGTCAGCTTTCCCTAAGCTTGGGCCCTTCAAACATCCAGACAGCAATACAGTGGTACCTCGGGTTAAGTACTTAATTCGTTCTGAAGGTCCGTTCTTAACCTGAAACTGTTATTTACCTGAAGCACCACTTTAGCTAATGGGGCCTCCTGCTGCCACTGCGCTGCCGGAGCACGGTTTCTGTTCACATCCTGAAGCAAAGTTTTTAACCTGAAGCACTATTTCTGGGTTAGCGGAGTCTGTAACCTGAAGTGTATGTAACCTGAAGTGAGGTACCATTGTATAGACTATGATTCCCATCAGCCTAATTGCACAAAACTGTATCTGCCATAGGTTTCTATTTTCCCATGGGCAAACCAATATTTACGTGTCCTGTTCAAACCCAGTTTTCCCAGGGAACTGCCAGTCCTGTCAATGTTTTGCAGCGTTCCTTCCTACTGGTGTGGCTGGTTTCTCTCCACAAGAAATGGAGGGAAGGAAGAGGCGGAAAATAGTGCCAAATTACCTCTTCCTTTCTCAGCTCCCTGTCACCACTATGATTCCCACGTTGGCCAGAAACTCTGCATACCCGGTCGATAACGCTTCCTCGCCCCTTTGGCTGAGTACCCAGCCGCCTGCATAATTTGTCCTCAGCTGCTGCCGAATTCCTTGCTTGCCCTATTTCGTGCTTCGTGTGGTGCTGTGTTTTGCATCACTTTCTGGAAACGTTATTCGGTGCTGAAATCCATGTGTGGTTTGCGAACGCAAACCAGCCCTGTCCTTTCGGTGGTGTTAATTATGTATGCAGCTCCTGACTGCGACGTCCAGGGGAGGATTGTAGCTTACAGAATATACTTGGTTATGTTTTGGAGCCCTGTAACAATGATGCCCTTTATATCACTGCCCAGCACCCTTTGCTTCCCCCGCATGTCACGCTCTGAACAGCTCTGTCTCTCATACACTATTTGGTAATATATGGGATAAAACGCCTTGCAAATATGTTGCAGCTGCAGAGGGAGAGACAGAGAGACACGGAGAGAAAATCACAGGGAGTGGGGGAAATCAGAATCTGGAGCATTTGAAAACTACTATAAAAACGACACTCACAGCTTTAGAGTCTAAAGCTTTGGTTTTTTCCTGCCCTAGTCATGAATGTCATCTGTGCTTCTCTGCATAGGGAGCAACCTAGAATAGAGCCCAGTTGGCTCCCTTAAATAAATAATCTTATTATAATTTTAAAACGCATTGGAGCCAAGTTAACACAGTAATTCTAAAACATGGAACATTTTTGGCCGGAGTGTAAGATGGCACAAAAATAGCAGAATATTTTGTTTTGCATGAGAATATTGCAAAATATGAAATTTCTATAATGTCCTTGACCATAGCAGGTATCCCTAGCCTTTCTGGGCCCAGGGCCACATTTGGAAAGCTAAGGAACTGTTGCGGGTACCAAAAAAATACCCATTTCACAGAGGGGAAAATGGTGATGCTTAGAATCCCCCAGCCCAAACTCCTGTATGCACCCCAAAATAAACAAGATACAAACAAAAATAAAACTGGCCAACACCCCCTCCAAACAAAAAATCAATTTTAAAAAAATTAAGAATTGGGAGGTGGAAGGGAGAGTGACTGAGGGTGCTGTTGTGCCCATGGGTATCCTTTTAGTGACCCCATAACTATATTATTAGGATATGTGAATTTATATGTTGAAACTGAGGATAGATGTTTGATAATAACACTGCCAGTTGTGGGGAGAATACAGATGGCTAAATACTGTAAACAGGATCAGTTGCCAACATTAGAAATATGGAAGAGAAAAAAACCTGGAATGTTATGCTAATGCACAAACTGAGCTATTTCAAACATCTTTGGGACTCAAAACTTAGCTCAAGCGAACCTTTCAAAGACAGCGGGTTCTCTCTCTTTTTAGTCAACGTGGTGTTCTCCAGATGTTTCTGGGACTACAAGTCCCATCATCCATGACTATTGACCATGACAACATCTGGAGGTCATCACATTGGCGAACCTTGTATTAGATACGGGATTGGACTAAGCCACCTGAAAATGGAAGCTGCTACTTTGATCAATGAAGGATTTCATATAATTAGATTCCCTCCCCCCTTTGTGGCATACAATAGCACCTCGGGTTACGCAACCTTTGGGTTACGTAAACTTCAGGTTGTGAAAGTGGCAAACCTGGAAGTATTTGATCGGATTTTGCCACGCACGTATGCTCCGAAGCGGTCTACCACTGCGCACATGCGTATAACAGTGATCCCTGGGTTGCGAAAACCTATGATCCGGCCGGACCTCCGGAATGGATCCCATTCGCAATTGGAGGTACCACTGTATCTGGAATTTTCCATGGTGTTTTTTTAAAAAACAACAACAGCACCTAATTTCTTTCAATGTACATTAAAATGTAAGGTTGTCACTGTGCAGCCCCCATTTAAGAATTTGTAGTACCTCATAACAATCCCAAAGGTAAAGGGACCCCTGACCATTAGGTCCAGTCGTGACCGACTCTGGGGTTGTGGCGCTCATCTCATTTTACTGGCCGAGGGAACCGGTGTACAGCTTCCGGGTCATGTGGCCAGCATGACTAAGCCGCTTCCGGTGAACCAGAGTAGCGCATGGAAACGTCGTTTACCTTCCCACCAGAGCGGTACGTATTTATCTACTTGCACTTTGACGTGCTTTCAAACTGCTAGGTTGGCAGGAGCTGGGACCGAGCAACTGGAGCTCACTCCGTCGTGGGGATTCGAACCTCCGACCTTCTGATCTGCAAGTCCTAGGCTCTGTGGTTTAACCCACAGTGCCACCCGCAGCCCCATAACAATCCTAGAATTACACAAAGTCAGGGTGGTGGAGGGGAGTACAAGAGTAGGCAGGTTGCACGAGAGCATTGGTCATGCCATGGGTATGAGAAGGCAAGGGGAGGGAGACACTCAGAGGGGAAAAGTGGTAGTTTAAAATGATGACAGAAGTTTGAGTGAAGCAGGGATGAAGGAAACTGAGAGGAAAATTGTAGATTTGTAGGTTTAAACCACAGCAGAAGTTTGAGTAAAGTACTAGAGAATGTTTGAGGGACCCACATCCTTTATTTTTCTCACATGTGGCATATGACAAATGGAAGAAGCAGAGGTTTGAGTACAGGGAGAAAGGAAACGACATTGAAAGGGGGAAAATATGTTTTAAACAACAGAGTTTTGTGTGGAGCTCCAGGGCATTAATGTCAGGGAATAGCAAGAGGGTTAGTGAGTGGAGCAATCAGTGGCTCAGCCCATGGTACTAAAATATCTTTCTAATAAACTTTGAGTTTGGGATAATCCCAGAAAATATGCACAAAATCAGCTTTATCAGTGCCATATATCCTACAATTTTCTTTTCTTTTTGGTCCTAACTTTTCTTATCCTTTCAGGTGTGAAATGCCTCTGAAATATGAACGTTAAACATTTACACACATAAACACAGCTGAAGCAGTTATTTTCTCATTTTTCTTCAGATAATTGAGTTCCCAAGACACTTTCCCATCTTATTTCAAAATTACGACCCATGTGCTTTTTAGCAATCTCTTATGAATTCCAGATAATAAACCTTCCTAGTAAACCTTTGTCAGACATTTCATACTTAATATTAGACAATTATATAATGTTTTTTTTTTTTTAGAAGACTGAGAATGCTATAAATTAGTTGAAAATATTGGGATCATGAAGAGTTCTATCTCTTCATATTATTACAAATTCCCTGGCGTGTTCTCACATAGCTGTAACTCTATTGTATGCTTATATTGCCATCACACTCTTAAAGAAGATTAGGACACCAACTTTGGAGAATAGTTTGTTAAAAATATATCAGCTGAGAGGATCTACAAAACATGTAACCTGATTAATCAGATCAAAACATAGTCTGGGCAGGGAGACTCTCTGTTACTGGAGGGATAAAGTCCCTCCATGTTGTTGTTTAGTCGTTTAGTCGTGTCCGACTCTTCGTGACCCCATGGACCAGAGCATGCCAGGCACTCCTGTCTTCCACTGCCTCCTGCAGCTTGGTCAAACTCATGTTGGTAGCTTCGAGAACACTATCCAACCATCTCATCCTCTGTCATCCCCTTCTCCTTGTGCCCTCCATATTTCCCCACACCAGGGTCTTTTCCAGGAAGTCTTCTCTTCTTATGAGGTGGCCAAAGTCCCTCCATACTCCTGGGCATGTTTATTGGCATTGCCAGTGGCCTCAGAAAAAAGGATAGGAAGGAATCCCTCCTACTTGCTCTGAGCACCGTGGGCATAAGAACTTGACAAGCACACTGTGGCCCCATTGGGTCAGTGTGCATGCCAAGTTTAAATGCACACCCAGTAACCCCGCCCCTGCCTCAGGTGACTATCCCGCCAGCTCTTAACTTGTTTTTCCCACCTGGACTAACAGCCACAGGAGGCAAACAGTTCCAGCTAGTTCACCTCCTTCCCAAAACATCTTTATTGAATTAAAATACAAATACATATACATACAGTGGTACCTCGGGTTACAGACGCTTCAGGTTACAGACGTTTCAGGTTACAGACTCTGCTAACCCTGAAATAGTACCTCGGGTTAAGAACTATGCTTCAGAATGAGAACAGAAATCCTGCGACGGCTGCACGAGGCCGCATTAGCTAAAGTGGTAAGAACAGTTTCAGGTTAAGAACGGACCTGCAGAACGAATTAAGTTCTTAACCCGAGGTACCACTGTACATACATAAAAATAAAAAAGAAAATATTAAGACAACAAACGAAAGGTGTGTGTGGGGGGGAGAATTGGAAGTCTTTTATCTAGAAATTCAATGAGTGATTGTTTAATAATGCAAATTCTTGTTTTGTATGTGTGTGTTTTTCCCCTTCCCAAAACAAACAATAGCTCAAAAAGAGCTCTCTAAGAAGAAGCCGCAACCCATAAGAGAGAAGTAGACACCCACCATCCCAGTAAAAGCGGGGAAGCTCGGAATGGATTGTCCCGTGTGGAATGTATGATCCTTGTGAGACAAAATAAAGCCTTTAACCAGGCTTTTTTGGGGGGCGGAGGGGGGTAGCCCCTATCCACCCTGGTGGGGTGGTCAACCACTTTCCATACATGTCACTCCAAGAGCACCAATGAAACCAATAACGTACCTGGACCCTGTGTCCAGATTCAACATGCTGGCAAGGATCTTGATTCCGGTCTGTTGGATGAAATCAGTCTCACCCAAGTCGATGATGAAATTGGGGGGCAAGGTTGCCTCCAGGCAATGAAAGGTGGGCAACAGTCCCTCCCAATGCAACCACTGCCTTGTCACCCACTGACAAGTAGCCTGGGCCAAACAGTATCCCTGTATCCCAATGGCCAGTGAAGCAGCTGTTCTGTATACCCAGAACAAGATGGAGTGTCCACACTACACGACTCTGACAGAATCAAGCAACATGCCTAGGACAGAATGGCCCATAAAATGCTACCAAAGCAACAGCAGAAAACAACTGTGCCTCATATAAAGGAGAACAAAGGAACTAGAATTGAGGCAGAAGAAGTATTAAGAGATCGGGTGCGATAGGTCTGCATACATCAGGGACAGGCAGGAACGCCTTGTCCCAACCTTCTAATGTCTTCTTAACACAGAAGTCACCAGTGAAGTTCTTCACCCCAGACGCCTGGAACCAAAGAGCTAAAGCAGCAAGATGCCCTGCTATAGTAATGACTGCCCCACCCTTGTCTTTCAAGTGCACCAGGGACTGCCTCAGGTGGCAGGGATAATTTCTGAATTCACAGTCCATTTCCCCCCATTGCCCCAGAAGCTTTCATCATACTCTTTGGATGATGTGACAAGTACTAATCGGAGTCTTGGCCTAACCTATTATTAGAACCTTGAGAAAGGAAGTCCACTTATTTTTATTTATGTGCTGGGTCTTAACAACATGGTAACAAATTCAATCTGTCTGTGTAATTAATGCAGAGGCAGTACAGAAGCCTAATGCTAGCAAATGTGGCATTTGACTCAACAAATTGAAAAGTAATGATAAAAGGTGATTAATGTTATAAAAATGCAATTACTGCTTGACATTAGGAAGGTTTTTCAGGGCTTCCCCTAGTTTGGGAAGATGTGAGCTGTATACAAATGACACTTTACATTGATTGCTAGCACCAAAGAAACTGTAAATGTTTTATGATATGTCTCACCCCAGGAAGAAAAATGGCAGGCAAGGTGTGACTTCTAATTCATTTACTCCTTGGCTTCCTCTTCATTGTTGATTGAATCTATGCCTCTGAAGCCTTTGACATTAAACAATTGGGATGGGTGAGATGGTTTCTAACTAATTTCAGGTTCTCTTGAGCATTTATGTGTTTGGAGGCTCATCTCTGACATTTCATTCCACCCTCCTGTCTTCTCACCTGGGGGTCAGAGGAAAGGCAAGCATGAGGGGCACTCTGCTGTGTGAGGTGGACCATGGGCAAAGTCCTTCAAGGTCATCCAGGTTGTGCCTACTATGGAACTCTTGGGAAGTTCATTGGCTGGCTTTTGGAAATGCTCTCCACTTTCTCCATTGATGACATACCAAGGTCGGTGCAGCTGCAAGTTCTTAATGCCCTGGTCCTATCAGACTAAAGGTTCAGATCCAAGAGGTGTCTATCAAGGTCTAATGAAGAAAACAGAACCTACAGCAGTGTAGAACTGTAGCAGGCAGCCAAATAGGTGGGGGAAGTAAATTGGCATAGATGGCAGTTGCACAAAGAGTGCTTTTAACTTAAAGAAGCCTTTAAACAAAGAAGTAAGAATTGTTCAGATTTAAGAGCAAAGCAAGTTTCCGTAGAAACCTGAAAACCCACTAGTCATGACGAAACAGCTCAATCAGCCTGGGCCCATCATGTAGCAGGTGGCAGTACTTTTTTCTGGCTAGATGCCTTGCAGGTGCGCAAGAGGAGAATTTAAGAGGCATAAGGCATCAGCAGCTCCCTTTTATGGCAAATTGCTACCAACCAAATGCAGTGCTTCTGGATTTCAAGGTTTGGGACCCGTGGGGATCTGACATTTTGGGAACAAATAATCCTGTGGCTCTGCCTGAGATGTTGGATATGAATGCGTCAATCAAACACCTATCCTTCCAAGGAAAGGAGCACATCACCTTTGCCAATCCTAAGAACTGCTGCATGTGCAAGTCCCTAGGATGGGCTATGTGCTTCACTTCATAATTTGTTTTTTGTATGTATGCATGTATATGTGTTAAAGGTACACAGATCTCTTGCCAGCTTGGGAGAATATGGGACATTGGAGCTGTATGCAGTGTTTCTGTAGCAAAGGATAAATCAAATATTCTCTGTGTACAAGCCTCTCTATGTGTATGAAATGAATATTTGCCTGTGGTTGAGCTTTTCCCTATATGCTTTCTCTGTTCCTTTCCTCAATACTTTACAGGCCTTTGACAAAACAAAAAAAAATAGCAATGCTGTTCATTCGAGAGAAGGTAATAATATGCTATTCAGTATCTCTTGCCTTGTAGGAACTCCCCCAGCACAATCTCCCTTTCATCAGAATTTGAAATATGAATACTTAGCTTGATGGATCACATCTGGATGGGTGACAATGCATAATAGAGGTCAAGAAGGATTGTATTGCTTGGTCCACTTCAGTGGCCAGGAGCAACCTGTCTATGGAGGAGGCATACTTATGAGATTATAATGGCAATTTGTAAAGCTTTTGCTTTTAAGCATCACAATTGAATCTGTTGTACAGGCAAAGCCGGTGGCTGCTATCCAAAACTTTGATAAATCACTTTATTGCTGACCTAATGAGTTCTTCATGACAGGAAGATTTCTGCAGTGGCTCACTCAACAACCTATTTTCTGAACCAGCAGTCATGACTGGAGAGCGAGAGAGTGAGCAAGGGAGAAACGTGCTGCTTTGCAGAGATTAATCTGAGACCTGATTGGTGTAGCTCTTGAATGCCAGATGTTCCTCCCCCTGTAAAAGATCTGTCAGGCCGGGGCTTAATTTATCTCCACCTCATTAGCTGTGAGTATCACTGTGGAAACAACCGTATTTCTTGAAATAATTGCAATTAATGTTTCGGTCCTTTCCAGATAAGGCTCATTTTTATTTTTAGGTATTTTTTTCTTTTTTCTAAAACTGCTGCTGCATTGTATTCAGAATTTTAGAAATCACTTGCTATAGATTGCTGGTTTTAACCTTTAAAGCCCTATACGGCCTAGGACCCTCGTACCTACGGGACAGCCTCTCCTGGTATGTCCCACGGAGGACCTTATAGTGTTCAAACAAAAACATCTTGGAGGTCCCGGGCCACAGAGTGGTTAGGCTGGCCTCAACCAGAGCCAGGGCTTTTTCGGCTGTGGAACGCTCTGTCACAAGAGACTAGGGCCCTGCGGGACTTGATACCTTTCTGCAGGGCCTGCAAGACAGAAGCTGTTCCACCAGACCTTTGGCCAAGGCAGTGCCTGACCCCCTCCTTTGGTAATGCTCACAGAACTCTAGCCCAATGGTTGCCATTAATTTGATTTGAACTGATTTTATAATGCATTGATTTTAGAATGCTGTATTACTTTACTGTTGTTAACCGCTCTGAGCCCAGCTTTGGTTGGGGAGGGCGGGATATAAATAAAATTTATTATTATTATTATTATTAGATGAACTTCTGTGGAGGTGCAGAAATATCACGAACAAGGACAGGGATAAAGTTCCCATCGCCTCACAATTATATTACCTGAAATGAGCTTTAAAGTTAGGGGATACAATATCCCTTTGGGGTGGCATTGTCTCCTTTCAAGGGACAATTAGAAGCCCAACCCAACCCATTACATACACAGGAAAAATTAAAGGGTTTAGGGAGCCTCGGTTAATACATTGTGCTATCCCCAATTCCTCTCACTTAATCTCCCTATGAGTTGGCTTGCTTTCACTGGTTCCACTCAATTCTGAATACTGGTTCTACTGGTTTGACCTTTTGTACCGGCTGAAGCATCATACCTCCCTCGGTTTGAATCCCTTTGTGCAACTTACATTGTCTGTTGACCCCCTTATCCTTCAGTCAGTTGAATGGGGCAAAGATGAGCATCGCTAGCCCCCACAGTGGCTCTGTGTGACGAAGGCTGCTTCTGTGTACGGACCTCGCTTGCTGGATATCTGATCGCTGCTGCCTGTTTTATGATTATTTAAGAATATGATTGACTCTTGATTATATGCTCCTTTGAAGACTGTGTGTATTGTGTGCTGGCAGCTTGAAATATCGGGTAGTTTTATTACAGAGAATGTGCGTAGCAGGTTGAATTATGCCCTGGCCTATGGCTTGTGTACTCATAAGTCAACTGAAATTTATCCTGTTTACCTATTTCTCAGCCATAGCTTCATGTTTCAAGGACTGATACTCATTTTATCGCTGCCTCCTCCGAGATGTATCTTCACCCACCAGCCTCCTGTATCTCATCACAACTTGATGCTCATCCTCCTGTTGTTGTTTAGTCGTTTAGTCGTGTCCGACTCTTCATGACCCCATGGACCAGAGCATGCCAGGCACTCTTGTCTTCCACTGCCTCCCGCAGTTTGGTCAAACCCATGCTGGTAGCTTCGACAACACTGTCCAACCATCTCGTCCTCTGTCGTTCCCTTCTCCTTGTGCCCTCCATCTTTCCCAACATCAGGGTCTTTTCCAAGGAGTCTTCTCTTCTCATGAGGTGGCCAAAGTATTGCTCATCCTCCTCGAGGACTACAGTTCCCACCAGCCGCAGCCAGGATGCCCAGTAGTCAGGGATGATGGGTGTTGTAGTCCAACAATGCATGGATTGTCTTCGTTGGTGTTGTTGTCTCTCACTTTTTTGAGAGAGAGACTTTTCTTGTTTGAACCATGCCTGCCTGCACACCCTTCCTCTGACATCCACCTGGAAGAAATTCACCCGACAGTCGCATACGTTAGATCCCTGCTTGATTTAAAAATATCCCCCTCTCTCCAGACACCAGTGAGTGTGCAGATGCTAGGCTGATGTTGCTGTTCTCTTTTTCCCCCCTTCTCCTGCTGCATGCTGTAATAGATGGTACTCAGTGGGTTATAAATATTTTATACGAGCTGCCACATTAGCAAGGTTGTTCCACAAACCAGTCACAGCAACACATTCATTTGGGCCTCTTTTACGTTTTCATTGTTATGTGAAGAATGTTTATAAAGACTTGTCTAAACAAAAGCTTACAGATGCTGCAAGCTGCCCTGGAGATGCTACCAGGATATACCTCTTTGGAGCGATAGCACCACATAAGATCAGGCTGTGGAAAATTGTGCATTCTTTTTTCCACCTGCAAAACTGAGCCAGAAAATGCATTTTCTTTAACTTCTGTGCAAAATGATACATGCCCACCTCTGCGGGTTCGGTACACACACAAACACACATTTCCTTTACCATGCCAAGTAAGGCTGAGATCTGTACTCTAAATAGCTTGTGCAAATTAGATGCATTCTAGTTTGGCTAATTGTTGAGAAGAGTTTCACCCCTTGTGCCCTGGAAGCACTATTCAGCCTCTCTTCTTCCTCAAGGCATTGTCTATCTTTCCTCAACCCCCATTCCTGAGAAAGTATAGAAATATGCTTTGAAAGATAGAAAAAATGAATTAAGATTGCTGCTTTTGTGTGTGAGGTTATTGTTGGTGCTTTCAGAACTTGAACAGAACAGAGCATCCAGTCCCTGTTGAAGGAGCACTTTACCATCAGAATGTGATTAGTAAAGAAAAAAGACATATTTATTTATTGCAGAAAGCACATACTTGATAAGATCCCAGTTCTATGTAACTAAGATGCAAAGAGCCACACTTGCTCTTTCATCTCAGCAGGAGAAACACACAAAGATGCTTCCTCTCCCAAGGTAAGGAAGAAGAAGCAGGACGTAGAAAAGAAGCTAGCAACCCTGAGAGTATCAGTCTAACACTGAAGGAAGAGCAAGAGGTCAGCGCAAGTGGGATAGTCTAGGAGGTTTGGAGGTTCTTCTGTATCTACTCTTCCCATGCAGATATGTCAGCCTACAGCGCAAGCTGAGTTGTATCCCAACACATCCAACAGTTGTTGCAAAAGCACAGAATGCTAGCATATTGTATGTAAGATTCCTGCCAACACACTTGCACTGACCACACTCCTAGCTGGCATCTGATTGCCTCATTCTGCTTAGCCAGGATTCCTATCCATCCCATGGATGAAACTATACATATGTTGAGGTAGCTCCTTTCAGATTGTGTCAATCCTGCATCAGCTGGTAGACATTGCTGGTGTTTTGCTGAGGGGATTGTGCTAGCTGGCCTGTCACCATGGGACAGAAACAAATGCCTGAATAGGGCTTTGATAAATGGAGTGAAAATTCAAATGATGCTGTTTCACTTGTCATTTTGTTGTCAAGTTAGAAGAAGTCCATAGGGCAGCAAGACGGGGCAGATAAGAATGAGCAGTGTCATGGAGACCATTCAGAGTAGATTTTTGGAGCAGCTATGAATCACCGTACCTGCAGAGACAGGAGGCCTCTCCATGTAACAAAATGAGCCACTGAGGAACCGAGCATGTGGAGGCAGCCAGGAAAGTTGCCCTTCATTTTTTGCTGTTCCTCTTAACGAAGGCAAAGAGCCCGATAATTGTTAATGCAGAATGGGATTGTTTAAGTGAGGCTGGTAATGTGGTGTCTGAAGAATGGAAACTTGTTACAGAATAAAAGAAGCCCTGAAGTGGAATGTGCAAAAAGCTTTTGAAGGCTCTTTCTTATTACCCAAATCATGTTCTTATATGTCACGAAAAAGACTTGTTTTTTAGAGCCTGAAAGGAAAGGAAACATTATCTGATTGTCAAACGGAGCAGGGCAGGCAATCAGTCAATGGGCCAATCTTCAGTATGATATCTCGGGATATGGGAATGAGAGTAACCCTGTGAAGATAAGCATGAAGAAAATGTACTCCCCACTATGCTAAATTAGGAGATTTCTCATCCCATCCTTGGGGGGAAATGGGCACAACTGGGCCAGTATTGATGGGACTTATTTCTTAGTAGATACAGATAGGAGATTTCAATTAAACACCAGAGAGAACTTTCTGATGGTATGAGCTGTTCAACAGTGGAGGCCTTCGCCTGCCCCTCCTCAGTAAGGGTATCCTGTTAAAGGGATCTGGGGTGTGAATCCTGTCTGAAGCCTGAACTATGGGGACCCTTGGGGTGTCCCTATTTGATGTAAGTCATAGGGCGCCTCCATCGGCGGTTTACCCTTAAGTGGACTCCCTGCAGATGGGCAGGAGTCAAGATATAGCCTGGCTTCACCCCAATGCCTAAGCCAAACCACTCGCATCTGTATCCAATAAAGCCTATTTGAACCCATAAACCAAAATACTCTGTGTCAGTGTGATTTATTGTTCTCCTGGGAACTTTGTGGCTCGGGTGCCTTGGTGCGCAATAAGAACTGTTCAACAGACTCCCCTGGGAGACAGTGGATCTCCATCATTAGAGGCATTTTAGCAGTGGTTAGATGGTCATCTTTCGTGTGTGATCTAGTTGAGATTCCTGCATTGGAGGGGGCTGGACTAGATGACCCCCCTAGAGTTCCTTCCAACACTAAAATTCTATGATTCTATGATTCTTTGCTGGTACCTGTAGGTTTGCCTGTATTCTTCTTAATACATAAGGTTATACAAGGTGCTATCCAGTAATTATTATACCCAGAGCAGACCTCACTTAAGTCACTTGATTTCATTGGATCTTCTCTGAGCATGACTAACACTGGATTTCACCCACAGTTTTCAGTATGATAATAAATTATGAATAATTTAAATATTAGCTCCCTTCCACCTGAATGAAAGTAATTGCTGTTCTGAGTAATTAAACTGTAGTAGTCAATCATCACCAAAAGTAGTTTGGCTAGGCAGTTTGAACTATTGTTCATAAATCAATTCTAATTACCATCTAACTATATGAAAAGGTGTTTAACTAGCCATTCAGCTATTTTTTTGTTTGATTACTTGGTCATTGAACTACTTCTTGACACTGTGCTGGTTGTGTACACACCACATATTCAGTCCCATTGATTTCCGTGGTAAAGTCTGAAGCATGGAATTAACTTCCCCACTGAAGTCAATGGGACTTTTTAAAGTGCTGGACTTTGGTTTGATCATAGCATATATTTTTCATATTAAACTCAACCAAGTCCTTCAGAAATTATTGCAACTGAATGCTGCAAATTTTTTATCAGCATTTTGTTAGTAGGTTACTGTTGCTATTGATGACTCTGCTTGTTTTTATATGGTGGTGTGGTTTTAGTATTACATGATAATTGTTGTAGGCCATTGATTTGCTTTTAAATTTCTGCATGTTTTAAATGCTCTGTGTGTTGCCTCGAGTCTTGTTTTGAAAAATGCTTCTAAAAAGCCTAATAAGATACAACATTATTATTATTATTTTTAATAAAAATTTATTAGATATTTTATACTTATAGAAGAAAAACAGTAAAAGAAAAACAATACACAAATTCAACAAACAATACATCAACAACAAAAAAAGAAAAAAAATACAATACAACAATGCAACATAAGAAAAAAAAATACAAAAACACAAATCCAAATTTTTGTATCCAGATCTTTCATTAGCTTATTTCCTCGACTTCCTCGCACCTCCCTTTTTTGTATTCTGGTTCAAATTATCTGGTTCAACAAATCCTTTCCCTCTTCTTCAATTTAGTCTGTAATTTATCATAACACAATTTAACTTTCAATTTCCCAATTTAACACATTAACACTTAATGTTCATATAATTCTTAATAACCCTTTTGCTAAAACCATATAACTTCTATTTTTTTTATATTATTTTTTAAAATACTATTAACTCGTTAACAACATATACAGATATCCTTTCTAGAAAGTTCATAAATCCAGAAGAAAAACTAATTCAAATAAGCTAAGATAAACTATCCAATGAATAACAAATAAATAGATTTAAAATTTGATGTGGAAGATACATGAACTTTTTCTCTGGAATTTCCATTAAGTAGACCCCACATTACGTTCCTGCCATGTGCTTGTGCTAGGGTTTCCTAGGTTGTCTGTGTGAATTTTATAGAGATGGGTTTGTTACTTTAAACACATTTAGTAGCCTTGGCCTGATTTGGCATCCACGCTTACAGCCTATTGTAGCATTCAAGCAACTATCAACTGCAACGCAGCCACTAAAAGCTTTGCATCTGGCCTTGAACATTACTGGATGTGTACTAGTGGGCCCTGACCTCTAGCACTGGCACCAAACTCTAAGTCACTCACTCAAAACAATTCCCACCCACCCTGCCAAACAAAGACAAAACCCTTTACGTGTATGAACATAAGATGAACGTTGCTGTATCAGAACAAGCCCAGCTTCCTACTTCCCTGGTGATTTCATAAATTGCCTAGTAGGATATGAAGTCAATAGAAAGCTCCCACTGTTTGTCTGCAGCAGCTGGTATTCCCACGAAGATTATTTATTTATTATATATTTTAACGAGTGATGGTAATTTATAGACCACTAATGCAAAGGGTTTCCAAGCGGTCTGCATCTTATTAAAAGCAACTACGTCATTGCCCAAGTGGAAGTCAGTGCAACGATTTCCCTTAGCACAATGGGGCTGCCCCCTCTTCTCCTTCTGCATGCATTTGTTTAGTTGCAATAGTATCCAAAATAATGTATCGAAATGACTTAACATCGTAAAATACAGATAAAGTAAATAAAAGATCAGAAATTTTAAAGCCATGTCCAATGCAAAATTCCTAGAATGCTCCTCCATCAACGCAATATGGACAGGCCCTATTGTGCCTCACTAAAAGATGAGCACCACAGTTGTTGGCATCTATCTGTCTCAAGAGAGCATGGAGTGTGCTTCTGGGGGTGAAGTCAAATGGCTGCGTTAGCAGCACTGAAGTGAACCTCCCTGGAGTGCAAGCTTGGGCAGTGTGTCAGGAGGTCCTGGGCTGCCCAGATGACAAGACCCCCCTCTCAACCTTGCTGATTTGGTCTAAAGGAAAGCCGAGCAATACGTTTGGCACAAGTGTACAAGGGACTCCACTCTGGATTTCCGTAGGGTTTACTCCTTAGCCTTTATTTCTCCCAAAGATATCCTACAAGGCAGCGGAGATTCAGGATCAGGGTTTTCCTTCTCCTAGATGAGCTACCTTCCCAGGTTAAAGAGCCTCACAGTCGAGGCGGACCGAACCACCAAAGGCCTGAGCAACTGAAGATAGCTTAGCTTGGCACCTAAAAATTAACAGTGATGATGTCAGGTTCATGGAGAGTCAGTCCCTGACCTCATCCTGAGCATCACTTTCAATTGATCCCAGAAACTAATGATTACACTTGGTCATCATAACTAATAGACACTGGTAGACCAGTCCTCCATACATTTGTCTTAAAGCAGGCGTGGGAGAAACTGTGGTCCTCAAGATGTTAGGTCCTCAAGATGCTAGGCAGCAATTCCCATCACTCTTGACCATTGGCCATGCTGCATGTGACTGTTAGGGCAGTTGTAATCGAACAACATCTGCAGAACCACAGTTTTCCCTACCCCTGCTTTAAAGCCATTCTAGCTTGTGGTTGTCACTGCATCGGCTGGATGTGAATTCCACAAACCATTTATGAGTTGTGTGAATAAGTGCTTTCCTTTGTTTGTCCCCCAAAGTCCTGTGAGCCAATTTTATTGGATGAACCTGAATTTCAGCATGGAAGCGTGATGAGGCGAGGCTGAGTTTTCATTCTTACTTTTCTGAGGTGTTCAGGTAACGCTCCCCTTACACACTGCCTGAGCCCTCAGTTTAGGGAAAACTGTTGTAACTGTCATTTCAACTGTCACACAAGTTGAAAATTCCACCCTCTCAACTCCCTCTCCACAGAACCGTATGCAAATGAGCCTGCTGGCTGCATACAGACCCTTACATTATACATTTCCCACTTTCCTTCTCTCATCCTTCTGTGGAAACCTTGACATCCATGATGAGCTGTTGCAAACCATTGTGGAAAGATGGGAAGGCAGGGGCGGGTGAGAGGAAAAGCTCCCAGTTTAATAATTTAAATATTCTCTTTTGGTAGATATTTTCTTAGTTTTCAGTTTGTCCCAAACACCACCCATGTGGCATTTGATGGGTGTTCTGTGTATCCTTCAGACTAGCCAAAAGAAGAAGAAGAAGAAGAAGAAGAAGAAGAAGAAGAAGAAGAAGAAGAAGAAGAGGAGTTTGGATTTGATATCCCGCTTTATCATTACCCTAAGGAGTCTCAAAGTGTCTAACAATCTCCTTTCCCTTCCTCCCCCACAACAAACACTCTGTGAGGTGAGTGGGGCTGAGAGACTTCAAAGAAGTGTGACTAGCCCAAGGTCACCCAGCAGCTGCAGGTGGAGGAGCGGGGAAGCGAACTCGGTTCACCAGATTACGAGTCTACCACTCTTAACCACTACACCACACTGGCTCCCCAAAAGACGTACCTAATATTTTTTTCAAAGTGGGAATTTGCATTTTCTAAAAGCCTAGATTCTAATTGACCTGAGAGAAAAGATTGGATGGAAACTTGCCAAGCCAGGGTGGTGCCATGGTAGGTTAAAAAAATGAATGCAAATATGAGATACATGAGGTGATTTGAGAGGAAACAGTTTATACTAAGAGAGTAACAAATGTTCTGTAATGTGTGAAACAAGACAGCCAAATAAAAGGGAAGGCTCACTGATTCCTCCCTTATTTGGGGAAGGAGCATAGCTCAGTGATAGTATATCTGCCTTTCATGCAGAAGATTGTCCCAGAGTCCATCCCAAAAATCTCCAGGCAGGCCTAGGAATGTACCTTGTCTGAAACCCTTAAGAGCCACTTCCACTCAGTATACCACATAGATGGACCACTGGTCTAAGCCAGAATAATGCAGTTTCCAATGTTCAGTAGAGAGAATAATTTTATGGTTTTAATTGGAGGGGGAAACTACACTAAACGTTTCATGCTGTAAATTGCAAATTCAATTTCCATCTCTGTTTGTTTAGATGTATGTGATTTGCTTGTGCTTTACTTTAAAAGGAATTATATTGAATTGAGGATCTTCCCCACCCGCCCTGAGGCCATTTCCCGGTTAAAACCATATCAGTGCTACTCAAGACATCAGGTGCTTAAATATGGTTCAGCAAACCCTCGTCTTCCTATGTCTGCTTTACATGCCAGGTGGAAAAAGTGTGTTTCCTAACAAGCCATCCTTCATGAAATCTACAATAAAAGGAGGCATAGAGGGAAGGCATCAGATGTAGCTGCAGGCAGAAAGCAAAGTGGGTTTGGTGACCTTGATGTGCAGGCTGCAGTTGTTATGGCAACAGGAGAGCAAAATCACTGTTGCTAAGGCACACAGAAGTAAGGCAATTTCCCCCTTACTTAATGGTCATTCGTCTACAATAAGTTAATTCCAAATTTGCTGCACACAAAAATGATTTAAAGATCATAGTAATGATGATAAAAAGTCCTAATGAGTCAGCAAAAGACATTTTTATGCCTTTAAGCAAAGTAGGGTTGTCTAGAGGATGTTCCAAAGTGACACATGATAGTAATGGATAGGGCTGAGCTGTAATCCAAAACAACAGATATGGTAAATCTGAACTATGTGATCAAGCACAGCTTGGGTGCTTTGCTGCTTGGAGAGGCACTGGTGATTAAAAAGCTCACCTTTGAACCTCATGTGGCTCTCCCGCCTTGTCCACGCTCTGAGAAAGGAATATTTTCTCGATGGCCCATATTATTTCCAGTTTAAGGCACCAGACCTTTCATCTGTGGAGCTGTATTTGGCCACTGAGCACAAAGAGCCACAACTTGCTCTTCAGACTCTGCTCCTTCTCACTTGCTATCATACCTGTCAATTCTTGACCTGAAGGTGACCATCATGACATTCATAACTGTGTGGCAGATAAAGATTTCTCACAGTTTAGGTAGGTGGGGAGGGAGAAATCCCTACGTGCTTCATCAGAGGGAAAGGTGAACAAGTGAGCACCTCTTCACCAGCCTAACTGCCCCTGTAACTGCCTCATGCAGTGGTCTGAATATGCTCCTTTTCCTTCCTGAAAGGTCCTGTCCCCTCTTTTGTTATGTGTCCCTACTGTCCCGACAACTGGGAAACACTGGCCTGCAAGCGCTCCAATTGGAGAACAGCCTTTACCAAAGGTGTCATGGGCTTTGAAGACCCTCAAACTCACGACAAAAGGGAGTGACATGCTAAGAGGAAGGCATGCTTGATAAACCCGCACCATGATCAACCCCTGCCCGGAAACCAATGTCCCCACTGTGGAAGGACGTGTGGATCCAGAATTGGCCTCCACAGTCACTTATGGACTCATTGTTCAAACCACGTTTATGGAAGACAATCTTACTCAGTTATGAGTGATTGCCAGAGAGAATAGTTCTTTATTACTTGATGGCTTTTGAATGTCTGAATAGGGTTTGGGTCTTTGCATTTTTTATGTAAGATCCAAGAGAGGAAGCCATGAGGGAGTTATTTCAACTTCTTCCCCACCATCACCTTAAACCTGGAAACGGGCAAAAACAGATTCACAGTTCACTGAAAGTGGCTGGAATATCTAAGACAAGTGAGGGGGCCTAAATTTTCTGTGTCGAGAAATTGTCTTTTAATTTCCATGTGATGCTCCATGCTTTGATTTCTGAGAACCTTCCAGCAATCCATTTAGGGAACTTCCTGCTATCATTTGATTCACTGGCTATGCAGTCACTATGCGGATATTCTTCAAGGTGAGTCTGAACCTGCATCTTGGCAATCCTGAGCATCCCACTTTTTTTAAAAAAAAACAACAAACAAACACATCAACAGCAGCAGTCTTGGCCACGCACTTGCTTATGATGCAGGTTGCTGTCTTTGTTTAGTATTACAGTATGCAATTAAAGTATTCCTTAAAGGAATTGATCACTTAAATTAACGGTCATTGAAAATGCAATTGTGGTGTTTTTTTACAGTGCCCAATAGATCATTAAGTAAAGATTTACAGGAATAGCCCAAATAAGTGTGATAGCATGCTTATCTCTGCTAATTGATGGATTTCATCCTGATCCAAGTGCAGCCATTAAAGAATGTTTGCCTCTTCAGCAATATGACAAAGGCTGCAGGATCCTAAAGCTCAAGATATAACTTCTTTTTGGGTTGGTTAACGCCCACCTCCTACCCCAGTCTCTTATAAATGTTAAGACTGCATTGGTTAGATAACGGGCAGTGGTGCCAAAGTGCTCCATCAATCCTAAGATGCTGGTTTTAGCTTCAGAAAAAGAAGAAATTGCTAAGTTGCCAACCACTAAGTGCTCACTGTCCTTGCTATCATGGACAAAGTCATAGCTTGCAACCTGAGATAACAAACTTGTTGGAAACTTCAGCTTGCGAACTTCCTACAGACGTCTGATTGGCCACTGTGAGAACAGAATGCTGGGCTCAATGGGACATTGACCTGATCCATATAAATAAAACATCATTATCATTGTCCATCAGGCTCCTTTGCTGAGCTCCTTTGCTGAGAAGCAAAGTTTTCAAATTGTTAAACAGAAGTTACTTCAAAACCAAGTTAAGCTCTGTTGATCTATGTGGCGTTTGCCTCCTAGGATGGGTCATAAGGAAAGGGTTAAAATAGGTGTGATGTGATTGGCCAGTGAGAATGCAAGGGGGGAATAAAAGTTAGAGTGGGAGGTTTGGAAAGTGAGTTGAGTTGAGTTGAGGTTTGGGAGTTGAGGTTGAGGTTTGGGAGTTGAGAGTTGAGGTTTGGGAGTTGAAGAAGGAAGAGGGAGGTTTAGGTGTGGGTTTTTAGAGTTGTACTGTGAGAGAGTGAGAGGAATTGTTAGGTGGAGTCAGATAGATAGTTGGAATAATCAGTTTGGAGTTGTTAGGAACTAAGAATAAGAAACTGACAAGAGAAAAATTAACTGTAACCATAAGCTTGTTCCTGCATTTAAAAATAAACTTGATTATTTGTTTATGTTAACAACTGACTGGACTCCGTATGTCCCTGTAAGATACGGAGTGGTGGCAGCGGAAAAAGCAATCGCAGTGGTGGCACAGGGTCAATAGACCGTCAAACGTCCGGGGGCCCTGTGTGTGATCGCCACAATCTACTTCATTATCACAGCATAGGCCCCTCCCTTTCTTGTCACTTGAAGTCATTGGTTTGGGTCCTACCCTCCAGAGCAGAAAAAACAAGCTTGCTCCATCTTCCATGTGACAGCCCTTTAAATAGTTGAAGATGGCTATCATATCTCCCCACAGTCAATGTATTGCTAAATAATAATTGTATGGGTGCATAGCCCAATGGTACAATTTTGGGTGGGTGGGAGGAACACGAAAGTGGAAGCATTCGTGTGCAGGAAATGCAGGGGTATTTGTACTGGGACAGGAATGGATAAAATGTGCTAAACCATTATGAATTGCATCAGTTCCCTCCCTGTGCACACATGGGGATGGTGGTGCCATGAATGTTTCCCTCAAAATGCATTTTTAGCTACAATAACAAGTTTTCTCATTTTCATATATTTGAGAATGTGGGAATATTATGCCAGTTGGATGCTAGATGCTAATTACATAGTGACAAAAAATACACTCTCTTGATTTTTTTTAACATGCCCCCACACCCGTAGAGAGATGTATATATTACATATACTTCTGGAATAGGCTCGGGGTGTAATGGGCAAATGAAATGACTACTCTGGAAACAACTTTCCACATTTTCTGAAACAGACCACACCACACATGAGCTGAACAAGTTGTCCGAATCACAAGTAGAAGTCACAATTCTGGCACGGCATCTCAAACTTTCCTGATGTGGGTTGAATTGCACATCAAAATGTTTACTCTGTTCATCGTCTCCACCTCCATCGTTCTGCCCAGACACTGAGGTCCAGCGCCGAGGGTCTTCTGGCAGTTCCCTCACTGCAAGAAGCCAAGTTACAGGGAACCAGGCAGAGGGCCTTCTCGGTAGTGGCACCAGCCCTGCGGAACGCCCTCCCACCAGATGTCAAAGAGAAAAATAACTACCAAACTTTAAGGCAGCCCTGTTTAGGGAAGCTTTTAATGTTTAATAGGTTATTGTATTTTAGTGTTTTGTTGGAAGCCGCCCAGAGTGGCTGGGGAAACCCAGCCAGATGGGCGGGGTATAAATAATAAATTATTATTATTATTATTATTATTATTATTATTATTAATCATCAGCACATTTCAGACTACCTGTCTGCCATGCTCGATGTGAGTTTGGCTTTCCAAAAAAAAAGGGGGGGGGGGAAGAGCCAGCAACGAACAGAGTGGCCATATGTGAACTGGCCCTATGTCATCATTCAACTGCAAGTCAAATGACATAGTTGGAAAAGCTAATACAGCATTTCTATGGCCAGCTAGGTTATATTTTAATTAACTGCTGGCCATCTCACTTTGACTGAGAGTCAATGGTTCCTGAAACGCAATGCCTCTGTACTGGCTGGATAATGTATGGCAAACTGAATTGTCTGAGACTCTTCAGCCCTTCGTTAATCTGAATTGAGTTTGCGGGCTCCAGTTAGAATTCTGTCTGCAGATCTTGTTTATATACATTCTAAATGGGTATTGAAAGGAAATCACAAGAGGAAGTTGATTGCAATTTGTGGTTAAAAAGAGATAATGGCATCCTTGGAGCTACAGAGGCTGGTGTTTCACTGCACAGTTAATAAAGACAATGCTGGCTTCTGAGAGCAGATATGCAAATAGGTAAGATAATTTTTCCCTAGGACAGTTTCTTGCTATTGTATGAATGTACAAGCTTTTGAGCTACGGAGAGCTATTCCAAAGTGATCCTGTCCCCGAGTTATAACTACTGGGCAGGCAGGATCACATTTAAAACCCCCTTGAGCCAATCCATCATAATGCTTTGCTGGCAAAGGTGGGGAACATGACAGTACAGTAATACTGACTTCATTAGCACAAGGAAGAAAACTGTGCAGAATTGAGAGTGTAGCAGAGCTGGAATAAAAGTGGGGAATCCTATAAGGGATTATTTCTCGTCTCATATTTCACCTGCAAAGCAGAAGATAAAAGTTAAAACACTCCCCCTGATGTCATTAGAAGGCCCCTAGACAACATCCCTACTACTGTACTTCTTTTCTGCACCTCCATATGATTCTGAAGGTATGATTCAGACTAACTCTGCAGCCAATCACCACACAGCCCCAGGGAACTATAAACCCTCTCAGGGGATACAGCCTAGGGATACATCATTCTACTCCCCTGGTCAGAAAACCAGGAAGCCACAAGAAAAGAACTTGGTAGTGATCCTTTGGGTTCTAAGACACTTTGAACTGAGGAAACACTTTGTTCAAAAACCAAATGCCCAACAGCCAGTGTGGTTAAGAGTGGTAGACTTGTAATCTGGTGAACCAGGTTCGCGTCTCTGCTCCTCCACATGCAGCTGCTGGGTGACCTTGGGCCAGTCACACTTCTTTGAAGTCTCCCAGCCCCACTCACCTCACAGAGTGTTTGTTGTGGGGGAGGAAGGAAAAGGAGAATGTTAGCCACTTTGAGACTCCTTAGGGTAGTGATAAAGTGGGATGTCAAATCCAAACAGCCAGGGTGAATGATTTATTTTTATGAAGAAATAAATTTGCTTTGCCAGAACCTGTATAGACACCTTATCTCAACACTATCACTTAGGATAAAGAATATTAATTAGGCTAAACTTTTCTACACCACTAGCGGCAAACTTGTGGCCCTCCAGGAATAAGCAGTAATACCGAGGGCACAGCAAAGAAGTGCAAGAGAGAAGAGAAAAGTTTGCCTGATGCAGAGAAGACGTGGGCACTGGGAATTTCTATAACCAAACATTCCTCCTAGATTCACCCATATCACCAAATATTCTAGTATAACACATAGCTTTCACATATGTCTACCCAAAGAAGGAGTTAATAATACAAATCCCAATGACTGATGTATATTGCACCTCAGTGCACAAATACAGAACCAAGTAAATAATTCACGGATACTGTCACAGCTGCACTGTCAAACTGCCATCTACTTCTCTCTTGTAACTCACCACAATCCCTATCCCCTGGTTAGACTCAAGAGAAAGTGGGAAGGAATGCTTCTATCTTCCAGCAAAGGCCAAACCTATGTTGGCACAGCAGCACCCTTGCCGAAGACAAAACTGTTACAATTGTAGGGAAGTAACAAGGAGGGAAATGTGGCGCTGTGATGGAAAAGAAGCATAGCTTAGTAGGAGTGCCAATAGTCCATCTGTACCAATTTTTACTGTCCATGCCTGCCTTCACCCTGGCATAATATGTATGTTAAAAACGCTTCCGTTGAAATTAACGCAGGTCCGAACTGCACCACAGCTCCCCTCTTTGCTGCCAGAGAGGTTGTGAACCAACCTGAGATCTGCGGATGAAGGGTAGTATGCACATTTAATTAAAATAACTATTATTCTGCAGGCTCATCCGGACTTTCCCCCACAGAAACCTAATCTTTACCACTGAAACAGACCAAACATCAATAGGGTTTTCTCCTATTTATTGATAAAGAACTGGTTTTCCCAGGGAAAGTGACAGAGCAAGGGGAAAAATAACTTGGACCCATACACATTTTCTAGGCAGGGGACAAGCACAAGTCTGGATGAGCCCTGACTCACACTGCAGACAATCATTGTACCTTGGTTTACAACAATAATCCGTTCCGGAGGTCCGGTTGTAAACCAAAACAGGTTGTAACCCAAGGCGCGCTTTCGCCATTGGGCCTCCCCCCAAAATTGGTTGTAATAATAATTAAAAAAGGGTTGTAATCCAAAAAAAGAGGACACACACTTCTGGGTTTGACATGGTTGTAATCCAAAACGGTTGTAATCCAAAACGGTTGCAAACCAAGGTACCACTGTACTAAAATAGGAATATACAAGATCTGCCTTATATGTCAGCAAGAGGCATGAGACTATAAAACTCTGGCCTCTTAACTAGAAAATTTAAAACATTGGATGATGGGGTTTTTGCAGAAAGGGAACACTGTGTGTTCAGGCATGTGTACACAACAACAACAACCAGGGCTGACTGTTCAACCTGGGATGAAAAGGGCATCTTCTTGGGACCCTTACTGCTATCCTACCAATGCCCACTAGGAACCTCAGCTCCCTTTGGCAGCTGAGGCTGCAGCGAAAAGGCAATACCCCCAAGTAAAGAAGGGAGGCAGGCTCATTGAAGAAGTCAAGACCATATGTCAATTCAGGTTTCTTGTCCATCCTTCATCACCCCCCGCCGACCCCCATTGCTCAGAAGGTTGTAGTAGCAACTGCTACACAGGCCTCACCTATGCATAATGCAGAAAGACAACCCCTATTTGTCGACAGCCCCAGTAATCCTCATGGTTGGATACGCACAGAAACATGTGATGTGAGTGATTCGAATAGAATTTCTGAGATGGCCATCTCATCCATTTCAAGAAGAATTCCAGAGCTTTGGAGTTCATGAGATTAGGAGCAAATTGCAAATTTGCCGCTTCCGTGTGAGTTTCAGCTAAGAACATCAGAAGATCTTGCTGGATCAGGCCCATCAAGTTCAGAATGCTGTCCTCATAGCGACAGACAAGATGCCTGTGAGAAGCTGGCAAACTGGACATCAGCGCAACCACACTCTGCCCACTTGCGATTCCCAGCCACTAGTATTCAGAGGCACAATGTTTCTGACAGTGGAGGTAGAACATTGCCATTGTAGCTAGTTGCTCACACTGAGTTATTTTCAGGAACTACCCTGTTCCCGGAAACTTTTTGTGTGTGTTTGGGGGGGGGGGAAGCATTAATTTTGAGTAGAGACACACAGAGAAAAGTGTTTGCTAATGCTGCTGCTTTCAACTAAATCACCCCTGGAGGAAAGAGACCCTTGGCTCAGTTTTATTTGCAAATTTGTATCCGCCACCCCTCCCCACCAAACGGAGAGGTTTGCAAGCATCTTTCCTGGGCTTGCCAATCCATCACACAAAGACCTTCAGGGAAGGTAAGACAATGCATATTTATTCTCCCAGGCATTAATAGTTTGCTGTGCTGGGTTTCTAACAGAATTTTGCCATGCTCATGTTGTTGGAAAGATACTGCGAGTGGTGGAGAGAAAGAGAGAAAAGAGACTCCCTCCATCTTTTGGAATGAAGCCCAGAAAAGCCAAGATTCCTGCAGTTAAATATTTGTCCATCTTTTTTTTTTTTTTTTGCCAACCCAGTTCTATGCAAAGATGTTTACACTTCCTCTACCTCTAGGGTGGTTTCCATAATTGGATTAGTACTGTGTGGATTTCAGATTGCTGCATTAGGGTATGTATTGAAGTTGGCATGTTGCGCTTCGAAGCTAATGCCACAACTTCCCTAGAAATTCTGTCTGGACTGCAAGGTGAATAGACTAGATAAGAGTACTCCGTTGGGCACTGCCACATCCAAATAATCTTGTTTAGAAGGTTGGGTGGTCACCTATCAGGGATGATGTAGCAATGGATTTCTTGGCATGGGTTGGACTTGATGGCCTTTGAGGTGCCTTCCACGATGTAATTATTCTAAATTTTGTTCAGCTGCTGCTCATCATGTTGTTTCACAGATACCAGGCCTCTAAAGAAAATGCAAATTCTAACTCAAAACCTCACCAAACTATAATCTGAGGAAATGCCAGTAGAGTCTAGGAGAACAGACCCTTAGGTCACTCAGTTTATATATTTCAGGAGATGAAGTGTCAATTCAACATTCTTGCAATCTGGGCAATATGGGTGGCAGGCATGCTTCCAACCTGTTTGAGAGTGCCAAGGATCAAGTCATTTTTGCAGCGGTTTCACCCATTACTTTGAAGCCTAATTCATGCTCGGGCTCATATGGCTGTGATGAGAGCCACAGCAAGAGGTACTTCCCTTTCTTTCATTTTAGTTAAGCTTGGTGAGATGGATTTCGTTGGGTGACAAGGCAACAGCACCCTAGCAGATGCAGGGCCAAAATGATGCTGTCATGTCAATACACGAGGCCAACCCCACCTTTTTATCTTCAGATATGTCATAGTGATAGCCTCTACAGTGGATTGGGCACTGGCAGATATGAACTCTTATTCTAAAGCCTGCCTGTTTTGCAGCTTTAGCTGTTTTACCAATGATGGCTATTCCTAGACGGGGATAGTCTGGCCCACAGCAAGTCATGCTCTGGTAATCTCCTGACTGGATTACTGTAATGCGCTGTATACATGGAATGCCCTCCCACCAAAGAGAAGAACAACTACCAGACTTTTAGAAGACATCTGAAGGCAGCCCTGCTTAGGGAAGCTTTTGATGTTTGATGCATTACTGTATTTTAATATTTTGTTGGAAGCCGCCCAGAGTGGCTGGGGAAGCCCAGCCAGATGGGCAGGGTATAAATAATATGTTGTTGTTGTTGTTGTTTAGGGCTGTCCTAGAAGATGACCTAGTGATGTATGGAAATGAGAGCTGGACCATAAAGAAGGCTGATCGCAGAAGAATTGATGCTTTTGAATTATGGTGCTGGAGGAGACTCCGGAGAGTCCCGAGGACTGCAAGAAGATCAAACCTATCCATTCTTAAGGAAATCAGCCCTGAGTGCTCACTGGAAGGACAGATCCTGAAGCTGAGACTCCAATACTTTGGCCACCTCATGAGAAGAGAAGACTCCCTGGAAAAGACCCTGATGTTGGGAAAGATGGAGGGCACAAGGAGAAGGGGACGACAAAGGATGAGATGGTTGGACAGTGTTCTCAAAGCTACCAACATGAGTCTGACCAAGCTGTGGGAGGCAGTGGAAGACAGGAATGCCTGGCGTGCTCCGGTCCATGGGGTCACGAAAAGTCGGACAGGACTAAACAACTAAACAAGAACAACAGAAGATGACCAGGAAATGGGCAGCCTGCAAAAGACTGCAGTGTCACCAGCACCTGATAATTTGCACAACAATATAATGCAAATTATATAATGCAGGAAGGAGTATTTAGAGTATTTAGAGTGTGGAGAGGTTCTGCTCATGTTCAAGCCCCCATGCAGACCTCTCCTGCTCAACACACTCAGGGATGGTGAGGCTTGCGTGCAGAACCTTATTGTCACTTTCTTAGACACTGTGTGATGAAGTAAATGTATCTGAACATGGCTACAGTCAGCCACAGTTGTGCCCACTCTTCATTTCTCTCTCTTGGACCTTTCCCACTCTTGCTTTTATCTACAGGTGGCCTCCTTTAAAATCAGACAAATGTTGTTGGCATGCATTCAGCACAACTCCATCTTCCTGCTGTCAGTTCTTCACCCTTTGACCAGATGCCTGCCTTCTGCCATAACTCTCCCTTTGTTACATCCACCGCCTAGAAATTCTGTATAATTCTCTGCCGATCGTTGTTTGGAAATGTCTCTTGCGTGTGTGATCTTAGCTGTCAAATCCAGCAGGCTCTTCACATTGCTGTTATCTCGGCGCAATTCATTTTTCAGTCTGAGTTGATTTGGGATGTAGGCTTGTGGGTGGCTCTGTCACTCCATTGTGTCTCTTGATTGCTGCCTTGCTATGTTTACTGAATACATATGGCACAAATGCAGGCAGCTCACAGGCCTTGTGGACGGGTCTCTGCTTCTTATTGAGTATTTGGAGAGAACATCATCCCAAGGTGAAAGAACCTTTGGAAAGTTCGTGACTTGCACATCAGGACTGTCACTTCAGGCCTTCCATTAATTGACCCAAGGGCAGAATGAAAATATGCTTTCTGTTGTCCTGGTAACCAAGGAAGTTGTGAACACAGATATTTTAGGCAAGGACTGTTTTGAAATTTCCTAAATTTTTGAGTTTGATCCTTGGTCACAGGAAATTGCTAGATATATGCTTTGCTTGAATCTGGGTCTGCTGTAGTTCATTCAGAATCTGCAGTAAATGTGTTACTCATTCCAAGGCAGTTATAAGTTGTTCTCTCGTAACCTGAGCAGCCTGATGGTCATCTGTGCCAATTGTTTTCTACTTGCATTCTTTAGACCCCTGGGACTCCTCTAAAGATTCCTCAGTATTTATTTTTGGCAGAATCCAATGTTGTGTGAGTAGATTCTGCTCACGCAGTGGAACATTGCCTTCCTCTCATCCCTCACATGCTCTGCAAATCTGCTCTAGGGGGTCCCTACAAATATTTTGAGGGTGTGCGGAGGGCAGCAGAGGGGAATAGAGGAAGGTGAAATCCTGTTGTGTGATTGTTCTGCAAGTGAACAATCAGCATTGCATGCAACACTTAATTTTTTAAAAAGTATTTCTATGCCACCATTCTTTAAAAAAAAAAATACTCAGTGGCTAACTGTATACATCAGTCATACAAACAGGTGTGGAAAGGTAATAACATAAATAAATCAACCAGAAATGTAAAGCAGAAAGGTTCCCTGAAATACAACACTGCTGTTCATCTTGAAAAATGTCCAATTGCAAGGGAGAGTAGGATGTGTGCTAGAACTTGTGTGGAAGAGTGGTGAGGTCCATTAGGTGAACCTAGGGTTCACCTTTTGTGAACTAAGTGTACGCCCTGAAACATTTCCCAGAATCCTTTGAAACCTGGAAAAAAAAATTCTTCCATTGCAGATACGCAAGAATATATTGGCAGGGTGGGTGCTGGTCTCTGCTGTGTGGACCAAAACTCACACATTTGCTGCTGCGAGTTAGTGCTTGCATGATAGCAATTGCTTTGTGAATTGTCAGCACAATTAAGCTAGCCTTTTAAAAGGTATTGTTGTGTTCTATATACGTATAAGCTGCCCAACCTCAAATCTTCCATTCAGTGGGCTCACCATTTGGTCTTCTAGTTACACTTTATGAAATTGGATTGAGGTCATATAATCGACCCTGTGTACATTTGGGTAAATCAATCATTCCACTACCTTCCTGCCTAGAACTGGCTGTCAACTGGTATTAATCAATTCCTGTCATTCCCCGCTTCCAAAAGTCATTTGCATGCTTAGCCTCATGGTAAATTCCCTGACACAGAAAGAACACATTGTCAATTGCAGTTTTGCTACGAACAACTGTGGAATGCTGACTCCCCCCCCCTATCAAAAGATATATTTTTCTTTCCCTGAGCACATTTGGCATTTTCTAAATTTGTGCGGTTGTACAGAAGGACTTCAGTGTTTTGTTACTCAGCGATTGTGATGCTTAAATTAAGATCACCCCAAATCTGGCACAAATGCTGTAAGCAAATGAACATGCCCAAAGCATTTGGCTGTTAGAATACTAGTTAGAAATGATAAATGAGACTTTAAAGTGTTGAAGTTGGCAAAGAAGTCATTGTCACTATTGTCACATTTTAAAACTACTTCAACAGTGGCAGTGAGGCTGCTTGGCTGGCAAGTCTAAATGAGCTCCCACATTCTTGGGCTCTGCTGATGGATTATTTTTCTTGCAGCAGAAAACAATTAGTTGGCAGATGCGATTGGCTTACAGGAAAAAGACATTAAGTATTTAGATAGTATCTGTAGCCACAGATTCCAGGAAGTTTTCTTACATGCCATTCCTTAGCTTGTCATTCCAGAATAACTTGGTAGTCTAAACTGAATTTTTACTTGATTTATTGTTAATTGCCTAGTGCTATAATACTGATAGTCTACCGCCTGTTCCTTATGAAATATTATGCAATCCTTCTGTCACTTATCCTATCCTCATTTTTTTATACATTGGATAAATCTGTCTATTTCTGGTGCATGTTACTTTGGCATATGTTCCCTCATAATTCTATCCCATCGTATTTCTGGATTTATCTGCAATTTTAAACAATCAGCACATTTATGCATTTATAGATGTATTTAAATGCTACTACTGTACAAAAAGAACCTCTCTCTCTTTCCACAGCTTCATTTTTTTAAAAAAATCATTTTTATTAAGTTTTACAATAAGTATAAAGCTACCAAAGTAAGAAAAAATAAACCACAGCACAACAAAAATGAAAAAAATACAATAACACACAAACACAGAACAACCAAAAAATATAGAAAAATAAAAATAAAAAATATAAAAACAAATTTTATCCTCATTGTATTCTTGGCATTAACTTATTTCTGCGACCTCCCCAGACCTCCCTTCCCTGTATTCCAGATCATATATTCTATCAGCAAATTCCTTCCCTCTGTCATGATATGATTTTGTCATAATTTTAATATCTTAATATAACTGTATTTCCTTATATCTTGAAATATTGGGTCTTTTTTAATCTTTAAACTTTTAACTAATAACCTTTTACGTTCAATCTGGTGTCATCAAACATTCATTATCTTATAGTGTTTCTGTAGATAGTCTTTGAACTTCCTCCAATCTTCCTTCACCGTCTCTTCTCCCTGGTCTCTGATTCTGCCAGTCATCTCTGCCAATTCCATATAGTCCATGACTTTCATCTGCCATTCTTCCAGCGTGGGTAGCTCCTGTGTCTTCCAATACTGTGCGATGAGTATTCTTGCTACTGTTGTAGCATACATAAAAAATGTCCTATCCTTCTTATGCACCTGTTGGCTGACCATGCCCAGGAGAAAGGCCTCTGGTTTCTTCGGGAAGGTGTATTTAAACACTTTTTTCAGTTCATTATAGATCATCTCCCCATTTTGTTGCTTCATTTCATTCTTGATCTGTAGGATTATTTTGTTCATATTTTCGAGTAATTAAAAGAAAAATAAGATATGGCTTTTTTATTGTTAGCAGAATTGATTGACGTTTCTAAAGATGGTTGTCCCCTTTGAGGGGTTGAGGCTTGCCAAATATAAGACAAATGGGTTCAGGAATCTTTGTGTTGGATATCTTTAAAGTCGGAGTGTTGCTGTTTTGTTTTTGTTTTTTAAAAAAGACATGTCATTTGGGGGTTTTTTTGTACCACATATTTGCATGAAACTCACAAAGAATGTATACATGTCCATTAGTAAGATTCCCTGCAAATTTTTTTCATGGATATGTGTTGGGGTTCAGAAGTTATCCAATATACACTAAAAATAAGCATTTGAAGCTATTTGTTAATACTATTCAATTATCAAAACTAAAAAACCCCTGCTCATTTATAATCAGTGTTAAAGTTTGTCTCAAATTCCATAAAGCTGGAAAATTGGAAGTTTATGTGCCCCATGATCAGCAATGATGTTGTGTTGTGCCATAAACTGTGCTTGCTTATAACTTACCCTCCACGCACTAACACTTTTCCTTGGTCTTTCAGGCCCCAATCCAGATGGAGTGGGTGGAGAATGTGGGATCAGCAGAGATGTCCCATGCTGTCCTGGTTCTGTATTCCATTTTGAAGCATCTGGGCCTTGCGGCATTACTGGAGCAATCCTGCTGCAAGTTGACCTATGCCTGCTTGTTGCCTCCATCAGTAGCTGGCAGAATGGGAAGTGGGAATCTCTTCACATGCACTAAGAGAAAGAATGGTACTGCTGTTAACGACTTTGGGGTGTGGCACGTATAGCCGTGTTTCCTAGCACTGTTGTGATTGATGATGTGCTATTAATGAAAAATGTCAAAGCGAGCTTGAAAAAAGTCCACCTGCTTCATAGAATTTTCGGAGGCAGCAAGGAAAGGCAGAGGTGGGGAAGATGCTGATTTTGAGCAGGTATCGGTTCCTTAAATATTAATATTTCAGTACCCTCTTCCCCGCTAAAGGTGTTTACAAGGGCTTACACAGAATATCAAGTTAGACAACTGAGCTCGCAAACCTTGGCCCATGTATCTTTTCTGTTCTGATGTGGTCTTGGGAGGGTGCAATATGAAGCAAATATATTGTGTGCTGAAACCCTTCCACTTTTTTTCTAGCACCAACCTGCTGTATCTCCACCTCAGGGTCCTAAGATACCTCAGATACCTTTACCACCAATGCCTGGTGGTAAAAATACCAACATTTCCCTTATCTGTCATGTTGAAAGTCCACATCAGAATAATTGTGGAATCCTATATGTATGGGAAGCCAGCAAAGTGTATACTGGCTTAATTTAAGAACCAAACTATGAGTCACAATGAGGGGGAGATTGAGGTAGTCTGAGAGTAGGAGCTGAAAAAGGTACCGTCTGCTGACAACCTTTGTTAGAGCAAGTTGCTTCTCAGAGCTATTTGTGGTCCTCCAACAGCTGCCCTGCACTGCCTCTAGCCTAGCTCAACCTAGCCCTGTGTCCAACCCAGCTTTGCCACCCCCTCTGTGAAATGCTCCACCAGACTGGACAAAGCTTGACAGTAAGCAGCAAACAAGGCATGGTCAACTCACAGGAAGATGCCAGTTAAACACATGCCACACCTCATAGGAATACATGGAAGACAGTCATGAACACAGCCAAGAGTTCCAGGGCAGGCAGATGATAATAATAATAATAATAATAATAATAATAATAATAATAATAATAAAAAACCTTTATCGTCACTACACCACCTGTGTGCAGTGAAATTAAATGAGCCCCCCCCATACACTCAGTCTTGTTCGCAGTCTGTGTGCTTGTCGAAAGTCAATTACACCACTAATTTTTTTTCCATTCAGCAGCCCAACAGCCCACAGATAAAAACTGTTCTTTAACCTGTTGGTGCAGCTGACTATACTTCTATATCTCCTGCCCAAAGGTAGGGGATTAAAGAGGTACTGGCCAGGGTGTGAGTCGTCCCTAAGAATTTTTCTCCTGAGGCAGCGGTCTCCTGCGATGTCATCTAGCGAACTCAAAGGACAGCCCATGTGCTGTATTCGCCACCCTCTGTAGGGACTTCCTGTCCGTGGCTGTCAAACCAGCGTACCACACTGTAATACAGTATGAAAGGACACTTTCTATTGTGTACCAGTAGAAGGAGATCATCAATTTTTGTTTGACATTGTTCTTTTGCAAGACCCTGAGGAAATGGAGTCTCTGCTGGGCCTTCCTAACCACCTGGGTTGTATTGATTTTCCAAGTGAGGTTTTCACTAAGGTAGACTCCCAGGAATTTAAAGGAAGAGACTCTCTCCACACAGCCCTCCTGATATACAACGGGGCTAGTTCCACTCTCTTCCTCCGAAAGTCCAACACCATCTCCTTTGTCTTACTGATATTTAGGTGCAAGTTGTTCTCTAGGCACCATGTCGAGACTTTTTGAACCTCCTCCCTGTACGCTGATTCATCTCCACCTGTAATTAGACCCATTATGGTGGTATCATCTGCAAACTTAATAATTACAGTAGATGGATCAGATGAGATACAGTCATATGTATACAACAAGTACAGGTAGGGACTCGGCATGCATCCCTGTGGGGTGCCAGTGCTGAGCTTCAGAGAGGTAGATGTAACAGGCCCAATCCTCACTATTTGTGTGCGATCCCTCAGTGCAATCCCTGTACAGTCAAACCTCAGCTCCCGAATGCCTCTGTTTTGGAATGTTTCAGCTCCCGAATGCCGAAAACCCGAAAGTAGGTGTTGCGGTTTTCAAACGTTTTTCAGAAGCTGAATGTCCGACATGGCTTCCACTTGAGTGCAGGAACCACCTGCAACCAATTGGAAGCCACACCTTGGTTGTCAAACATTTTGGAAGCCGAACGGGCTTCCAGAACAGATTACGTTTGACAACTGTGATTTGACTGTACCACACTCTACTTTCCGCAGTTGACTAACAGAGCAACAGCTCCAGCAACATAGAAGTCTATACCTTGAAAACAGGCATTGCACATAGCACCCACTAGGTGGCTCCCCCTGCAAACATTGCAGTACTGGTTTAATTCTCACTTCAAGATTTTAACTGTGCATGCACCATCTTATTTTGCCAGCAGTTGCTGCCCTTAGTTTAACGGGGCTGGGAAACCTCGATAACTTTTGAACTACTGCTAAGAATTTCACCAAGTCAATGGAAGATTGCCTTCCTTCATCATCTTGAATAAGGTACATCAGTAGTTTTCGCCAACATGGGAAAGAAATATATAACATTTCTGTTCAAAAATTGGATAGGGGTAAGTGTGCCAATTTCTAGGACTTTTTAACTTATTTTATCTGGGACAATTTTTATTGTAGAGGTATGAGATTTGGCACATTCATAGATCTCATCAGGTAGTTCACATATGCTGGGTTTCAAGTTATTAGCTCAATGGGTGTCTTTTTATAAGATAGAATTTTGAGGCTTATAATGGCGGAAGCATTTTCCTTCTGACTAAACGTTTAATTTTTGTCCAACTGTCATAAAGTCACTAAAACTGTTGCCTTACTAACACAAAGATGGGTTGATAGAGAGGAACAGAAGCTCCCCCAAAGTCTCTACCCAATCACTTCATTGGAAGAAGAACAAGACATGAAAGAGGTAGAACCAATTAACAGGAACCTTTAGGACTTCAAGCCAAGAGGCAGAGGCAGCCATTATTCCATTAAGAGATAGATTTGTCCAATTACAGTACTGGCTTCCTCTCAGTCACTCTTCCTTCCCTCACAGCCCTCTTTCTTGTAAAGGAAAGGCTCCAGGGTCAGCTGGAAATCACCCAAAAAGAAAGCATAGGAAAGGGGAGGGGGAACAGCCTCTACAAGGCAAACATGAAACATTTATTTCCAAAAAGTTTGGTTCTAGCTGCTTTGTCCCTCTTTGGTTTGTCTCTTGCTCAGTGTGGTGTAGTGGTTAAGAGCAGTGGACTCGTAATCTGGTGAACCAGGTTCGATTCCCCGCTCCTCCACATGCAGCTGCTGGGTGACCTTGGGCTAGTCACACTTCTCTGAAGTCTCTCAGCCTCATTCACTTCACAGAGTGTTTATTATTGGTGAGGAAGGAAAAAAAGATTGTTAACCACTTTGGGATTCCTTAGGGTAGTGATAAAGCGGGATATCAAATCCAAACTCCTCCTCCTCCTCCTCTTCTTCTTCTTGTTCTTCTTCCGCATCTCTAGTTAATTCTAGATTGCAATAAGTTGCACAGTGCTATCTTCCTATATACATAAAAATGTAATGCTGTTGTCAGGCTGCAGGTTGTGTGGCTGCCAACTCCAGAGTGTGGACAGAGCAGTTGGCAACCTGATGAGCAAGCAAGCAGTGCAGGGGGACAGACAGTCCAGGTGTGCTGTTTAACAGAGGGAGAACTGCTTCACAAAGTGGTTTCATTAAAAAAAACAAACCACATTTTCCCCCCATTTCATTTCTATGCCACTTTATATTTTTAAGGGAAAAAATCTCAAAGTGGTTTACAACACATTAGAACATTACTGAAGAAAGTCATCTGTAAAGTATGCTTTCAAAGCAATGTACACTGGTACCTCGGGTTACATACGCTTCAGGTTACATACGCTTCAGGTTACACACTCAGCTAACCCAGAAATAGTGCTTCAGGTTAATAACTTTGCTTCAGGATGAGAACAGAAATCGGGCTCCGGCGGCACGGCGGCAGCAGGAGGCCCATTAGCTAAAGTGTTGCTTCAGGTTAAGAACAGTTTCAGGTTAAGAACGGACCTCCGGAACGAATTAAATACTTAACCCGAGGTACCACTGTAATTAACAGGAAACTAAAATATTATCTTAAAAGATTTCAAAATAAAACATTACAAAGGGAGTCAAGTACAGAATGCACATTTAATGCAGCAAAGTTAACAAAAAAAACCTTAAACATTTTAAAGGAAAACATTATTAAAGGACACAGTTTAAACAGCATAATTAACAAGAGAATAAAATATTGGCATAAGCACAGAACATATCTGCTGCTGTTGCTGCCAGTCCTGCCAACGGTGGTACATGGTGGGCAGCAGCTGTGGAAGCTCAGGCTCAATTACCTATGTCTGCACTGAGAGACAGCCAACCCACAACTTGACCCCCCCCCCCTTAAGCAGAAAACTGTGTCACAATGGCAGAAGAATGTCAAGATCCAAGGGATAGCTCCATTCCAATCCACATATTAACCTGGGAGGTGCAGATATAAATTCAATATATATATATATCACAGCAGAATTCACTAAAATGGAATTCAGTAAACTTTATCATTTTCAAAAATGTTTTTGAGGCATATTGTACGAAAACATTGCAGCAGACCCCTTCCTGCCCCTTCCCTCTCTCATGGAGAAAGGTAGGTCAAAAGTTGCAGGACCACTGATAGCTCCAAGTGAGCAACTTGTGGTGACAAAGGTGGAGAGCAGACTGAGCATTATAAAGCCTCTGCCCTCAGATTACCTCCACCAGGCCTCATCTGCTTGTGGAGAACTTCACTGTCTTAAAGGGTCAACCCACTTGCCTGAAGACATGCACTCCTCCTCTGTTCCAAAGCCTCTCTCCTGCTATGTTCCTTGTGATGCAGAGATGCTGTGGGAAGCATTGAGTTCCTCATACTCAGAGGAAAATGCCTGTGATGGACCTGGACTTGCAGACCTTGGTGGTAGGGGAAGTTGCCCTGTAGGTTCCTCCGTGTTCCCTCCAGTCTCCAGGAGCAGGCTCAGAGCCATGAATCTGGACTGGCTCCATAGCCAGAGACACTGCAGCCTCTGGCTCCAAACCTGGATTGCTGCTGGATTCTGGGATTATGACCCCAGCTCTCTGTCTGCTTCTTCTCGCCATACCCAGTCATACATGTCATTGTCTTAGAGCCTTTGTATGCCTTTCTGATTTCTGCCTTGTGAGGACAGACTTCTTGCAAGCTGTACCAAAAATATGTAAGTTGTCTGAATCCCCAAGCATGTAGCAAGCATGCTACTGGTGTGTGTGTGTGTGTGAGAGAGAGAGAGGGGGGTGGGAGAGAGAGTCTCAGAGATCAAGTCTCCTCCGGATCAAGTCTAATAATCTGGCCTCCGTAGTGAGGTGACTGTCTGGGTAGATTTGATTTCATGTAAGCTGCTTTGGGAGCCTTTTTTGTGTGTGCGCTGAAGAGTGGGGTAATAATAATAATAATAATAATAATAATAATAATAATAATACTTTATTATTTATACCCCATCCATCTGGCTGGTTTCCCCAGCCACTCTGGAAGGCTTCCAACAGAATATTAAAATACAATAGTCTATTAAACATTAAAAGCTTCCCTAATCAGGGCTGCCTTCAGATGTCTTCTAAAAGTCTGGTAGTTGTTTTCCTCTTTGATATCTGGTGGGAGGGCATTCCATGGGGTGGGTGCCACTACCGAGAAGGCCCTCTGCCTGGTTCCCTGTAACTTGGCTTCTCGCAGCAAGGGAACCACCAGAAGGCCCTCAGCACTGGACCTCAGTGTCCGGGCAGAACGATGGGGGTGGAGACGCTCTTTCCAGGTCACCTTCAAAGGTAGCCCCACATAGAGTACTTTGCAGTAGTCCAAGCGAGAGATAACCAGAGCATGCACTACTCTGGTAAGACAGTCTGTGGGCAGGTAGGGTCTCAGCCTGCCTACCAGATGGAGCTGATAAACAGCTGCCCTGGACACAGAATTGACCTGCGCCTCCATGGACAGCTGTGAATCCAGAATGGGGTACAAATGCTCTAAATAAATAAATATTGCTCAAGTTCAGTCATGAATAATAAAACTGTTGGATGTTCTTTCACTGACATCTTTCTCCAGGGTGCCATAATTAAAATTATATCTTCTGGTGGAATGCAGAGCAAAACACACCTATACGATCTTTGGCCTCAGCATGTGCCTGTAAAATGAAATGCACAAGGATGGGGCTGATTTTTTTAAAAAAAGCAGCTCACAGCAAGCAAATATCATAGGGGGGAGAGAGCGTCCCAGTTGCCTTATTATGTGTTAAGTAGGGTGCCGTGCGTATGTTGTGGAAGAAGGAAACCTTCCTGACACACATCCAATGTATGTGAGATTCTAGAATACTGAAGTGAAGTGACACTTCAAACCTCAAGGCAGTGTCTGCTGCTGCAGCTGTGTCACTGCTTCCGCATGACGGACTGCCTTATGACATAATGTCCCTGTTTAAAGAAAAATTAGATGCTGATTGATTCGTGGGGGAGCAGGGGTGCAACCATCCACAGCACATTGGGTGGCTGGTGCATGTCTCCGGGGCTGACCCAAAGACAAGTTTCTGTCTGAAGTGGAATAGCTAATGGCACCCCCCACCCCACAAGTAAAAGTGCATACTATCCTAGGTTGGCAAAGTTATTTTGGCACCCGAGAGAGAGAGAGAAGCCTATTAGCGCTTCTCCGTGGCTGCCCTGTCATGGCTGTCTGTGGCAGCCGCCCCACTCCGTCTAACGACAGGGCCAGTGCTGTGTGTTTGTATGTGTGGGTTTCGCAAGTTGGCTTTGAATATATCCAGGCGTGGACTTTTGAACTTGGCTGTGAATCTCCCCGCTCCCTCTGAAATGGTGTCTCCAAGGAGGTTCTGCATATATATATATATAGAGAGAGAGAGAGAGAGAGAGCACGCACATGAATTTGGCATATCTCAAATTAGAAGTGTGAAGCATCCATCTTCCTGTGGCCAGGCACCGAATCTGATGTGTAACGCTAAAAACATCAGCTGTATTCCATTGACATTTTCGCTTGTGTTTGTATGCCTCGGAAATGTTCCTCAGGTTAATAGGGCAAAACATGTTGGAGCTCAAGCTCAGACACTGGCTGCCTTTTCTTCCTATGCATCCAAGCACAACGGAATACTTAGGTGTGCTGGAAAATGTGGATTGGGTATCTAGGCCTGGACTCTGACTTAGTAAGTTCCAGTCCCCATAATCCATGAGCCAAGTAGGCCTGCTTTAATGGCTGAAGATCCTGATAGATTGTGGCATGTAGACCAAGTCATGACTTTGCATGCAGACCACTGCACATGGGAAATAATGGGTATCACAAATACACCCATGTATGTGCAATGTATGTGCATTGTGCTTGATTCAGCGACATGCCTGAATCACATGCCTGACACATTTTATCAGGATCTTCAGTGTCTGCACTGGCTGGATTTCTGTTGTTTCCTAAAAGGGATGTGTCTACATTACCGATACCTTGCCCTGTAGCAATCCAGGAGGAGGAAAAAGCTATTCCTTCCCAGCTACTTCTAATTGCTATGCCCCCTCCAATATCTCAGTGGATTTATTCTGATATTAACTATTCCCCCTTCCTTTCCTTCCTTCCCCTCTCCTCTAGGCTTCTGCTATAACAGAGTAGTATAATCAAAACCCCAATTACATGCTCTGTATGTACATACATATCTGAGCTAATATTTCTTTCTTCTTTTTTTGTTTTTATTGGAAATTGCTTAGTGCACCAAGGGGAAAAGGTGTTTATTTGCAGCTCTGGCCATTCTATCTCTCTCTCTTGGTAGAATGAACATTAATCATTGTTGATTTCTTTCTCCTTTTTTGGCACGTGGGTAGAATATGTGATTCCCAACAACAAGGTTCCATCCAAGCATTCATTAATGTACAATTTGTAATATCTGGTCTCCGAAAGGCGGTAAAAGTATATCCGGCCTTTCCCATTAGCCTTATTTTTGCAGTGGGCATATTTATTATTTTCAACCTATGGATGGTACTCTCTGCTCCAAGGAGCCCAGGATAGTACCCATAGTTTCTCCCTTCTCTATAATCACAAAAACATGAGGCTGAGACATAGAAAGTGATCTGGGTGCACCTAATAAGCTTCACCCAGGTTTCCTCAGTCATTGACCACACTAGGGTTTGTTTTGACTAATGCTGCAGTCCAAAGAACACAGGAAGCTTGGTTGTACAGAGTCCATCTAGCTCTACTTTCTACACTGACTGGCAAGAGTTCTCTGGGGTTTCAAACATGGGGATTGAAGCTGAGATTTTCTGCATGCAAGGCAGATGATCCATTGCTGAGCTATGCCCCCTCCCACACATAATTACTTGGGATCAAGTCTTACTGAATTCAATGGCACTTGTTTCTGAGTAGTCATATACAGTGGAACCTCAGGTTACAGACGCTTCAGGTTACAGACTCCTCTAACCCAGAAGTAGTACCTCGGGTTAAGAACTTTGCTTCAGGATGAGAACAGAAATCGTGTGGTGGCGGCAGCGGGAGGCCCCATTAGCTAAAGTGGTACCTCAGGTTAAGAACAGTTTCAGGTTAAGAACGGACCTCCAGAACGAATTACGTTCTTAACCCGAGGTACCACTGTATTTGGTTGTGCTGTAAGTCCCACTGAAAGCATGACTTAAACTGTTCTGTTTGCTTCACCTAATTTTAGCTAGACTGGGTTCCAGACCTTTCTCTTCTCAAGTTGCCCATTGAGGTTCAACTGCTGCTTCTAAGTATAGATAAAAACCTAAACTACCAAAATTGCCCAGGAATGGAAAATATGAGAAAATGCCACCAATATTTATTATTATGCACACATGCAAACACACACACACCCCTCTTTGATTTTAAGCCAGCTTTAAGCAGGGAAAGCCTCTAATGAGAAGAAGCACAAGAGGGCAGTGTTACGTCGAATTAGGCATCGTAAGATGCCATTAGCGCTGGCGTACTCTATGGCAGATTACAGCAATCAAAATATTTGAAATAAAATTGTCGCAGTGGTCGTACGACAGGGAAGTTGACTTATTTTGGAGTATGTACAATGGGAGGTAGGGGACAATTTCCAATTGCTGCCATTGCTTTTTGTGGTAGAACACAGCGTGATTATTACTGAACTTATTTGGGTTCTTCCTGGCCTTGCAGACTGTTGTTTCTGTAGCTGGAGAGGAATATCATGGGAGCCAGAGACAGATAAAGATAGCACAAACATAACCAGTAAGACTGATGGCATTATCATTGGAATGGCATGCCACGTTCATTCCGTTCAAAATTAGACAGAAGAAATGGGTACTTCTTAAGCCAATTTAAGCCGTTATGCGTCAGCCAAAGAGATGCGGCTTGCAAATTTGCTTGAGTATTGGGTTACATACCTGAAATGAGCACTCAATGTGGACAAGAAGATATTGGATGAAAGTATAATGCCATCTTTGTGCTATGATCACAAGCCATTAATTTTGCGTCGTCCTTGCTGGGGCGGACGGGCTGGGTAGAATAAAGATAGCTTCATTTAGCACTCTTGAACAGAATTTCATTGTCTGAAATTGACCGGTAGTAGATGCTTCAGGGGACAACACTTGTTAAATATGATCAAAGTGAAAACCAGAGATGCTGCTCCTATGTACTGGTTAGAGAAGGTATCCCTGCAGGCCTCCCCTAAGCTTCCAGTAAAGGATTGGGAAGCAGAAGACTATGCCGTGCCCTCTGGCAGCTTATTTTGGCAAAAGGCAATTGCTACAGGCTTTCTCTTTGCTTTGCTTTGATTGATGGCCTTGTATTTTATTAGGCGAATTAACCTTTGCACACCACCAATGAGTGGCATATAAATAAAATCTTTCTTACTTAGGTAGTTTCTTTCTTCCTCCTCTGGCTTTAGTGCTTCTCTTAGCCAAAACTTAAGTGCCATAAAATCCCCCACTTTCTGCAATCTCCTGCTGCTTCTACTACTCCCCACACCCCACACTTATTCTTTAGCTTCAGAGCAGAAGTAGGATGTAGTTTCATCAACCAGTTCTCTGTCAATACATTTGGGCAACAGCTTTGCAGTTCCAAATATTTCAGAGGCTACAATGGCGCATCAGAGTGCTGGTGTTCTCTTGCAACACAGTTCAGCGGCCTTCTGATGTTTACATGGAGCTCTGGATGAATAAATGGATGAAGAAGTGCTTCCCATTTAGTCCCACTTCCAGAAGAAAGAGACAAAGCACATTAAACATTAAGCTCTGCAGTGAAACTCTAGCTGTCCAACATCTGGAGGGCTACAAGCTCCCTGTTCTAGAAGACTTGAGAGACATCTGCTCCATCAGGTGACTTGGGTACCAATAACACAGCACTTTGCCCTGTAACTTCCTGGATGACCTCAGATCTCCAGCCTTGGCAAGATATGATGAACTGCTGACTTGGCTGCTAGATCATCTTGATACCTCTTTTCTGGATTTTACCATGTCCCTCCGGTCTTTCATCCTTCCCTAAAGCTTTGCTCTTGGTCCATATTCACCTATGGGCTGTCTTCTGAACTCCACTAGTTCTGATTGTCTTTTCATCTGCTTCCTGGAGAATGTTCCTTATGCCCCTAATCAAACTGCCCACCATCACCACTTGATATTTTCTCAGTTACTTTCAGGCTACAGAAGTTTGTGTTGCCTCCGCAGACCTGTGGGGCTGGGCAGATCAGCAACTCAACTTCTTTAATGAATTATGTGCTGCAACCCACCATTCTGGTGGAAGAGAATGAACAACAACTGCTTCCTAAATGCCTGTAAATAAGGAGAACTCTAGATCTGACATGGATTCCAACCTTTTGCCTGGACTGTGACTCTACAGATGCTCTGGTACTTAAGGAAGACCAGCCATTTGCTGGAGTTTTATGATTTGGGTATAAAACATTTCCCCTTGAAGCAGTGTCTGTTGATAAGAACCAAACATTGTACTTAATCAAATATCTCAGCCTCCCATTTGCTATTTATTTATTTATTTGTGTGTATGTGTGCGTGTGTTTAAGTTCCCATTGTGACTATAGCAACTTTGGGGTTAATTTGGGTTGATGTCCTAAGGTGTTTCATTAAGTTTCTTCAGCGCTCACAGCAGGAAATAATCAATGCAGGTTTAACAGGAATACAAATGCATGTCACTGCAATCCTCTTGTTCAGAGATTGGCTTGGCTTGGCCAAAGAGCCATGATCTCCAGCAGGAGGCCAAGACTTACAATTGCACATCATGAGTTTTCCTCTAAAATAAGCTGGGCAGTGGTGGCCTGCACAGAAGAATCATGACTGGTGACATGATTCACGTCACCAAAATTTTGTTCATTGTTAATTGATTGCTTCTCTTTTCAAATTTGCTTCTCTCTTCTCTGTCGCCAAAAGATCAGGCTAGAGTGCCGTGACAAATACTGCAACCAGTGCATCATGTTTGCAAGCATGATCAGCAAAAGTATGAGCTTTCTCCTCCAAAGGCTCTGAAATCTTTCAGCTGAACCACACCAACAATACACAGCCATAGTTTGCCAGCAAATATTGCATGGTCTGGCTTACTCTTGCAAGTGCTCATGTGATTTCATCTTAAGTGCAGGATTCCCCACCTGCAATAAAAAATAGGTGTGGACTGAGGCCTTGGCATGGGAAGAGGGCTGACTGGTTCCTTGCTCTGGTTCCAATCTGGACTACCATGCCTCCTATTTGCATTGGATAAAAGCTCCCATTGAAGCTAGCAGGAGCTTCTTTGTTAGTCAGAGAGCAGGAGTGGCGTTCCTAATTTGGACTAAGTCCTTGCAGGACTAGCCCAAGACACTTTATTGCCTGAGGTGAAGGGCAAGGTGGCATCCGACTTATCCTATGTATGGAAGCTGACTGGATTGGTGACTGGGCAGCATCCTCCACTGTTCCTGAGAGCAGCAAAGTTGGCTGTGGCACATAGAGAACTATCCTCCAGCATCTCACTGCCTGAGATGACTGCTTCATTCTACCTAATGGTAGAGCCAGTCCTGAGTCCTTGGTGTTCAGGATGGTTTTCTGAGGGGATCTCAGTATCTACACCAAGTCCATTGAATCCAGGGCAACTATTTCAACATAGAAGGGGTCCAACACAGGTAGCAGGACACACATTTGCTTTGGTTTTCTATACTGGACAGAAGGAAGGTGCTCTGAAATTGGAGGCTAGTCTTCCCTTGTTGTGGTCAGATCATTTGATATTGATATTTAGAATCACAATTGCAATTTGCAAGGGCTCTGTAGGATCTTCTAAGCCCATTGGAATTTATCAGGATCCATTGGCTTCTAGGGTGGACAGCACTGGTTGATCTGTGGAATGCATAAATAACCCAGAGGGTTGACATGACCACTCCTGAGTAATCTCCCCCCCCCCGCAAAGTCTGGACAGCTCCTTGGCGCATATCAGAATTGAGGCTAATGAAGCAAACAGATAGATGTCTACAGCGCAGGTGGAAGAAAACTAATTATGAATCCAACCAAACATTAATATGAGCCCATCACATTTACTCTGTGGTTGTGATGGGTCTTCACCACCACCATTACATCCTCTCAACGTCATCCAGTGGAGCTTTCCCCAATAGATTGGGGTGCTTCAAGCTGTGGCTCCAGAGGTGGTGTTGTAGTGGAACTCTCAGTGGGTTGTTGTGAAATGTTCGTGAGACATTATTTGGAGTAAAATCACTTGCATGTGCCACAATTTTTGGCAGGTCAATTTGGAGAGACACCTAGAGTAGTATCTGGTCCTATTTTGTTGAAAGACTTTCAGTTTGTGTTACTCAAGGATGTGGACAAGATGCTTCATTGGATTTGTGCAACCAACCCCTTGATTCTCATGGTTTATTACGTCTTATAGTGAGCTGGAACTAAGAGGTAGTAAATTCCTCCTTAAGGGAGGGAGTGGTCTCAGTATTCTCAAAGGGGCAGCAGTGTGACCATTCCTGACGAAATCTTATTTAGACACAGAAGATCTTAAAGTGTAGAGCTATAAGTTGGTAGCAAAGGTCCTCTTCCAGTATAAGATTCTTGAATGAATAGTGTCAAAGCAAGTCCAATCGCTCTTGGATGAGACTGATTTTCTGGATCTATTTCTCCTGGAGTTTAGGCCTACTTATACTGATGAAGCTGCTTTGTATCATGTTTGTCTGGAGAAAGACAGAGGGAGTACAACCCTATTGATTCTCTTCAATCACTCAGCAACCTTTGATGTTGTTGCCCATTGCATCCTTCTGGATTGCACGTGGGTGGCACTGCTCTGTGGTTGTTCTACTCAAACCTGGATGGCCATTTTGAGAAGGTAGGTTGACTACTGTGGAATTTATGGGTCATGGGGTTTATGGTTCAGGGCTCCATCTCATCTCCCACAATATTAAATATCTACATGAAACCTCTGAAGTGAGGACATCCAGGGATTTGGAGAGTCTTTTAATCAGTATGCAGATGGCATGCAGTTCTCCCTCCCCATTTCATATATCATCATCACTACCACATAAATCAGATGTGGTGGTGGTGGGAGAGCTAGATCATTGTCTGGCCATGGTAAGGGTTTGGCTGAAGTCCAACAAACTGATGCTCCTTCCAGGCAAGATGGAGGTGGTTTCTCTACACAGATGAATGATGTTCAACCTGTTCAGGGAGGCATTTTGTTTTGAATTTTGGAGGTACACAACGTGGAGCCAATTTGAAGTGTTGCTTTTGCTATATGGCAGTGTACAAACATGGGTCCTCCAAACCTAACTCCTATTTTCTACCCATACCTTAAGATCACCCACTAAAGCCCATTTCCAAGTACAGTGGTACCTTACCTTGGGTTAAGTTCTTAATTCGTTCTGGAGGTCCGTACTTAACCTGAAACTGTTCTTAACCTGAAGCACCACTTTAGCTAATGGGGCCTCCCGCTGCCGCTGCGCCACCGGAGCACGATTTCTGATCTCATCCTGAAGCAAAGTTCTTAACCTGAAGCACTATTTCTGGGTTAGCGGAGTCTGTAACCTGAAGCATATGTAACCTGAAGCATATGTAACCTGAAGCATATGTAACCTGAGGTACCACCATCTGAAGTACAAAGGATGGCGGCAATGGAGGGTTTACATTACATTACATTTACATTTACATTAACACCTTCTCAGTACCTGGTAAATGCCTTCTTGTTCATCCAGGCCTTTTAATAACATTCAGCTTTTTTTGGTACCATCTGCAATATGTTTTAAAGACCAAATGTACTCTTTTAAAACTTTGATATCAATGTTATTTCGGTCTTCACAGCATTTTTTTTTAACCTGGTGGGATAGCCGTCACTCTCTCTCTCTATGTGTGTTTATTGATATCACGTTTTAGAATGTTAGCTTATTGTGCTGCTTGCATTTTTGTATTAACTTTTGCTTGAACTGCTTGTTTGTAACATTGCCTAGAAGGCCGGGTTGATAGGCAACAAATAAATGTGAGTACTAAACAAATTAAGCCTGGGGACCACCAGTTATCCATCTCTACCATAGAGACAAGCTAGACACTTTTACGGTTCTCAGCTGACAAGCAAAAAAGAGAAAGGACGGAGTATGAATTGACATTTTTTCAGTATTCAAACTGCTGCCTGAATATAATGTTGTGTAACATTGGGAAAGGTACTGGGGCAGCATGGGGTCGGCTGCAGTTGTGTTGTCGGAGGCACTTGTGTGTTAACTGTTTTGTTTTTCGCAGCTGGAGAGGGCAAAAATAACAGCTGTTAATTAGACTTGGGAAAGGAGCCAGTTCTTGATTTTTTTTTTATTTAAAAAATGGAGAGGGGAAAGGGGGTATGCGGAAAGCAACTCTCCTGAAGCCACCAACAAAATTTCCATTCAGCTGTTTTGCTAGTGAAGCAACTTCTCTTGCTAGCACAAGCTGAACTCCTTTTCTTTTGGGTCATGCGCTCGCATGCGCAAACACCAATTCCCTGTGGACAGTAACTGATGGAGAAAATCTCTGTTGTGCCAGTTTCGATCCAGAGGCAAGATGAATAAGTCATGCGGATTTTATCTGCAAACAGCTGGAGGAGGGCTCTAAATATTTTCGTGATTCTTTGCCTTCCAAACTACCACCTCTGCATGTGTGTAGATCGAGAAATTATTTATTTATTTGGCAGTGGTGCTTACAATCAAATCAAATCACCCCCTTCTGAATATCTCCTTGAAGATTCCTTCTTCTTCTTCCTGAACAGCTTGTTTCTGTAGCAGCTCCAATGCATTAGGGATCTGCTATTCTTCCTAACTTGATGTCTAGACTAATAATTAATTAATTGATTGATTGATTATTTATACTGTCCTTCAGCTGAGGATCACAGAGCGGTTTACAATACAAAAACACAAAATTCCATAACATAATAACAAATGAAACAATACACCCCACCGCGAATTTAAAGGCCACAGATTGTTTAAATAGCCGAAGGCCTGGAAGAAGATGGAATGAAGGTGTCAGGTGAGTCTCCCTGGGGAGAGCATTCCACAAATGGGGAGCCACCACAGAAAAGGCCCATTTATGTGCTGTCAACCTCCAGACCTCTCATGGAGGGGACATATCAATAAGGGCGTCAGATGATGATCGTGGGTTCCAGGTCAGTCGCAGATTGCAGCTATAACAAAGGCAGCATTTTTTCATCTCCACCAAGCTAAGCAGTTGGCTCCTTACCTCTCTCGCCCTGACCTAGCCACTGTGATCCACGCGACGGTCACCTCCAGACTGGATTATTGTAACTCACTCTACGTGGGGCTGCCCTTGAGACTGACCCAGAAACTCCAGTGGGTGCAGAATGCCGCGGTGAGACTACTTACGGGGTCCTCGCTGTGGGATCACATTCACCCGGTGCTATACAGCTGCACTGGCTCCCAGTGGAGTACAGGATCAGGTTTAAGGTGCTGGTTTTAACCTTTAAAACCCTATACAGCCTAGGACCCTCGTACCTACGGGACCGCCTCTCCTGGTATGTCCCACGGAGGACCTTACGGTCTTCAAACAAAACATCTTGGAGGCCCCGGGCCACAGGGAGGTTAGGCTGGCCTCAACCAGAGCCAGGGCTTTTTCGGCTATAGCCCCGATCTGGTGGAACGCTGTGTCACAAGAGACTAGCGCCCTGTGGGACCTGACATCTTTCCGCAGGGCCTGCAAGACAGAGCTGTTCCACCATCCTTTGGCCAGGGCACAGTCTGACCCCCTCCTTTGGTAATCCTCACAGAACTCTAGCCCAATGGTTGCCATTAATTTGATTTTGAATTGATTTTAAAATGAATTGATTTTAGAATGCTGTGTTACTTTTATTGTTGTTAGTCGCTCTGAGCCTGGCTTCGGCTGGGGAGGGCGGGATATAAATAAAATTTTATTATTTATTATTCTTATTATATGGGAAGAGGAGGTCCTTGAGGTATTGTGGTCCTGAGCCGTTAAGAATTTATGGGTCAAAACTAGCAGTTTGAAATAGGCCCGGAAACTACTGTATTTTTTGCTCTATAAGGCGCACCAGACCACAAGACGCACCTAGTTTTTGGAGGAGGAAAGCAAGAAAAAATATATTCTGAATCTCAGAAGACAGAACAGCAAGAGGGATCGCTGCGCAGTGAAAGCAGCAATCCCTCTTGCTGTTCTGGCTTCTGTGATAGCTGCGCAGCCTGCATTCGCTCCATAAGACGCACACACATTTCCCCATACTTTTTAGGAAGGGAAAAGTGAGTCTTATAGAGCAAAAAATACGGTAATTGTCAGCCAGTGCAGTAAGGCCAGGAGTATTGCAATATGCTCAAATCCTCTTGCCCTTGCAAGCAACCTGGCTGCTAAATTCTGCATCAACTGAATTGTAAACCATCTTCAGGGGCAGCCTCACATATAACGCCTTGCAGCAATCTAGCCTAAAGGTTGCCAGAGCATAGTTTTCTTATCTGTGTAGCTTATTCTTCTTTACCAATGTGCACCAGCCCATATGTGTACCGATTAGATCACGGCATGAAAATAAGTCTTTCTGTGATAACAAAATCACCGCTCTGTTGCTGCACTTCCCCTTGACCCCGAACCCCATCTTCTTCTTCCTTCTCCTTCTCTTATTTCATCTTCTATATTTAGGGCTAGACCACATGTGAGTCAAGAGATTATGACCAGACCTTTTCCAGTTTTTCAATCCTTTAAAACAGTTGCTGTGGAGGACTCATGTTTTGATCAGAGTAGCATCAGGGCTGGGTAAAAGGTGGGCTAATCCTTCTTTATGTACAGCACGGGTGTCAAACACAAGGCCCGCGGGCCGAATCTGGCCAGCCAGACCTCGTCATGTGGCCCGTGCAGCCGCCGGCGGCCGCCAGCCTTCACCTTTTATTCTCGCGCTTTTTTTTTTACACAAGAAAGCCGCCTCTTCAGCGCATGCGCGGCAGCCTACAAGCCAGAGAACGTCTGCCCTCTAGCGGCGCCGGCAGTTCTACACAGGAAACCTCCACTTTACATGTCCTTTACATAGTCCTACAGATACAACCGGCCCTTTGAGGGTGACCAAACTGCTGATGCGGCCCCCGATGAATTTGAGTTTGACACCCCTGATGTACAGTATTCCCAGTCTAAATTCACCCCTAGCAATGAATTAGTCCTATAACAGAAAAAAAGGCACATGTATTTTATGGCAGCCCCCAGTTAGGCTGATACCATCTCTGTGCATGTGTGTGATTCAGATGGGGCAAACAGCATGGGGAAAAGGTTAAAGGTAAAGGTAAAGGTACGACTCTGGGGTTGGGGCGCTCATCTCGCTCTATAGGCCGAGGGAGCTTGCGTTTGTCTACAGACAGCTTCTGGGTCATTTGGCCAGCATGACAAAGCTGCTTCTGGTGAACCAGAGCAGTGCACAGAAATGCCGTTTACCTTTCCGCCGGAGTGGTACCTATTTATCTACTTGCACTTTGATGTGCTTTCGAGCTGCTCGGTGGGCAGGAGCAGGGACTGAGCAACGGGACTCACCCTGTCGCGGGGATTTGAACTGCCAACCTTCTGATCAGCAAGCCCTAGATTCTGTGGTTTAGACCACAGTACCACCTTATACCCACACCATTCTTCCACTGAAAATCTGAGTCCGCATGGCTACTTTAATATAAAACAAAACAATCCCATTGGGACGTCCGATCAGAGATCTCCTGCACCGCATGTGGTTTGTCGCTTAGCTTTTCTTCTTATCTCTTACTTTATCTGGATGCTTTTCTTCTGGTAGCCTACTGCCTTTTATGTTTCTCTTTCCTCCTTTTGGCTGGGCTAAGGTGAGGACGTGAGACAGGACTGGAGTTGTCTCATCTCTGTTTGTTTCTATGATTTTATTAGGAAGACCAATGAAAAACACGTCAATGGAAAATGTGCTCTGAGCAGCACAACCATTTTCCCGCCGCCAATCCCAGTTGCATGCCATTGGTCCACCCTACTTAATTGTCACGATTCTACAGCACAAGGGTTGCCCGCCAAACTCTGAGAGCCTGTGGGCACAACTGCAAATGGAAGAGTTGGTTGTGGGCACTCCTCCATCCAATGTGTATGATGAAACATGCCCTGAAATATATTTCAAACCTGAGTTCAGATTGGCGGGGGGTGGCAGAGAGGCTATGGGTGTGGGTGAAGGCCTCTGTGGGCACATGTGGGGCTGTGGATGCCACACTGGCAACCCCTGCTCTAGCAACTTGCAGGTGCACGTTCACTCAAAAGAACATTCCTTTGTGCGCCCTAGGGCATTTTCTCATGGTTTGTATTGGAGCCTAAGAATCACCGTACCCGTCTATTTCATCATGCATTCAAGAATGCCACCCCTCGTGGTTTTATCTAATGTTTTCAGTAATACAAGTAATGTATCCCTCTGTATGTTATCTCCCCCCTGCCTTTGATGTCTCTCATCGCTTCATCTAAAGACCACTGAGAAGGCAAACCAAACTTACTAAATTAAAGATTTCATAGATCCAGAGCAAGCACTTTTCTGGCTTCACTAATGGGGCCTTGTATGTATTAGTTATTAGGTTGTTTGGGGTGTTTGATGTGTCTAATACCAAAGTAGTGCTGGAAGGAGATAAAGCACAGAGTTTCGTGTACCTGATTGCAACATGCATTTGTGGAGAAATTAGATCAATGATCATTTTCATTGTACTTGTCAGTTAGAAAGGGCTGCAGTAGTTCATTATGGCGTATTTACAATTCCACACAGTTGGAGCATCCCAGTGTTGGAGTCCTGCCAGAATGCAAAGTAAACACCGCAGCTGTCTGTCAGTGTCCTGAAGTGCTGGCTTGTTTTTGGAGCATACTTAGAAAACCTAGTCATATGGACTGACAGCTTGGGGTGCTGAGAGAGCTTTTAAAATCAAAATGAAAGGTGGTGTCCTGAGAGTTGTGTCCAAAAGGGTGAGTCACTTTCAGAATAAAAAAATCAGGGTGCACTTGTTTTTCTCCAGTGCCTTAGAACCTTTAGTAAGAGCTGTTTCACACATACGGAGCAAACCCAGATTTGGCAATGAGTGGACATGGCAACCAATCAAACAGTGCACCTAATATTATATAATATCTACAGGTCAGGGACTTCTTGGACACAGAGCAATGGTGATACTTGCTGGTTCCACTTGCTGGTCATTTGGGGTGGGTGTGTTGGGGTGCTCCTAACTGGTGAAGACTGCCCACCAGCAGAGTCCGGTGGAGCTGGGCAGAGGGACACTCGCACAATTAGTTTGGGGTTTTCCATTGCTCTGCCAGTCAGGTTCATGCCTCAGAATTCAATGTTTGATTTAGTAATTAATGTACCTAGTATGGTTACGTTTTGAAGAGCATTCTACTGTGAAAGACAAATATCTTACACTTACGTACTTACCTGTTTAGAAAAAGTAATCTATGCACATTTTCAGCATCTATCTATGGATATATATTTCCCATCTGCATTACATCTGATGCTCATCTGAGCTGTGGTGAATAGGTTTTATGTGTCTTTTCATCCAGACAACTTATGTCTACATCTTGGACCACCAAGTACTGTGCATGATTAGTTGCCCGGGTTTACATCTGAATCAAGGACATACAAACTCTTCCTATAAAATACATCTTCAGTATAAAAACAATTGTCTTTGCATATTTAGTGGCAAGAAGCGGAATCAGCTCTCTGTATTGGCTTGCTATGTGAGATGGATGTTCGTAAACTTCAAAACTCCACAATGCCTTCGCAACCAGAGAACATTACTGCAAAGCAAATTGATCACACGAAAATTATAAAGAGCGGCTCTAAGCGGTTATAATTAGTACTGTGTTTGTATCACGTAGGGTAGGTGTTAATCTTCGACAAACACATTTTAAGGAATCAATTTGCATTTAAATAAATACACATGTAGCATCAGTCTTAATATGTCTCAAATGCTTGTATACAAACCTCTACTGTGCTTTGCTGGTGCAGGCTGAGTTTGATGAAGCACAGCAATTGTGTGTTTGAAATGGAATTTGCTTTTGGGTACTTTCCCTAAGGCTTTCTCTTTCTCTATGACTGCAATCCCCTATACAATTATTTGTAAGTCGCATTAAAGGCAGTGGAGCTTGCTTCTGAGTATATATGACGATCCACTGAAATTGGTGGGACTCATTCCTGAAGGCCTGCTCTTAATTTGGCAGGCCACGTGTACTGAAGACAATACCTACAGAGGTATGGAATGGAAGAAGTCATTGCTTAAGAACTCTACCCCACGGGCAGGGAAGATGAGCGCCAATGCCACAAGCTGGAATAGCTCCCTCTCACCAGCAAGAGGAGGGCATTCTAGTGGGGACAGAAGCAGTGGAGCAGGTAGGGCACCACCTCTTGTATTTCTGCCGCCTGAGGTACGGTAGGTGTTTCACTCTACCTCATCGTTTGGCTGGCTCTCACTGTGCCTCATAAACAGCCAGTTTCCTGTTGGAAAGGAAGGCAGAGATTTTTATTTTTATTTTTTTAGCCAGGACCTCTGGATTCTGAAATGAGGGGAAAGATAGATAAAATGGTTGCTATGGTGACTAGGCCTTGTCCAAGCTGTGCCACAATGAACCGTAGCGGAAAGAAGATACGAAGTTAAATAGTCTTTCAATGACCTTGGGCTCAGAGTGTCTCCCCTGATAAAGGGACCCATATTAGTTTCCCCAAAAGTAAGTGGTGTAAGTGTAAAGTGATATGATGAACTTTTCCCTCCTGATATGGCATTTACCAACATGGAACCAAATTTTAGTTGTGAGCAAAACGGGAATAGAAGGAACCATCAATGTGCAAAATAAGTTCAAGGAGGTTTCGGAAGCTTGTGGATCAGAGAGAAATTCCACATTCTTCACTGGATTCTATCTTAGATCATGGACACATCTAAGACCACAGCAGCCCCGAGATGCCACTCTGAATTTGTAGCCATGTTCTTCTCTTAAGATGGGACGCGGGTGGCGCTGTGGGTAAAAGCCTCAGCGCCTAGGGCTTGCCAATCGAAAGGTCGGCGGTTCGAATCCCCGCTGCGGGGTGCGCTCCCGTTGTTTGGTCCCAGCGCCTGCCAACCTAGCAGTTCGAAAGCACTCCCGGGTGCAAGTAGATAAATAGGGACCGCTTACTAGCGGGAAGGTAAGCGGCGTTTCCGTGTGCGGCTCTGGCTCGCCAGAGCAGCAATGTCACGCTGGCCACGTGACCCGGAAGTGTCTCCGGACAGCGCTGGCCCCCGGCCTCTTGAGTGAGATGGGCGCACAACCCTAGAGTCTGTCAAGACTGGCCCGTACGGGCAGGGGTACCTTTACCTTTTACCTCTTCTCTTAAGCAAAAACACTGCAGTTAGGACAGTTGGGAACATACTGAGATTTAACTAGAGGGCCAATGTTTAGGTGGGCCAGTCTGTGATTTGGCATTGGCTAAAGTTGTAGTTAGTTTTAATCTTCTAGATTATAATACTTGCATGCAATAGCCACTTTCCCTTAACTTTTGTTTTGTTTCTTGCTTGTTTTCAGCTTTTTAATGCTTTTAATGTATGTACCAGTGTGTCTTGGGCCTAAAGGTGATGTTGCACAGCTGGAAGGTACTTCTACTTACACAAGTTGAGGTCCCTGATTTAGGAGTCTTCTCCCTTCCCTGTGCCCTCAGACTTCAGAAGCAGAGTTTGGGGGAGACACAGGACTACAGCAGGAAAAAAATAAACACCTACATTGAGGTGTGCCACCCCTGTGGATCCTAGTGCCTGATGTGTGGGCCGGCCCTGACTTGTACGCATGTAGTCTTTGTGTGCGAGGAATCGTGAACATATGTAAGTCAGGGATGGGGACTGCAGGTGTGCTCTGTGTGTGATCATTGGACCCCGTTTCCAAATGTGTCAGAATGGTTGCATCAAAAATGGAGCATAGGAAGCTGCCTCATACTGAGTCAGAGCATTGGGTCCATCTAGCTCAGTACTGTCTACACCAGTGTTTCTTAACCTGTGGGTCCCCAGATGTTGTTGGACTACAACTCCCAACATTCCTAGCCAGCATGATCAGTGGTCAGGGATGATGGGAGTTGTAGTCCAACAACATCTGGGGACCCACAGGTTGAGAACCGCTTGTCTACACAGACTGGAGGCCGCTTTCCAAGATTTCTGCTTGGACCTGCCAGGGACCGAACATGGGTCCTTTTGTGTGCAATGCATGTCCTCCACCACTGAACTATGGCCCATCCTTGATTGGCCTGGGGTTGGATTCTTCTAGAATAATGTGGGTGTGCATGGAGGTATTTTAATGTGGGCTGATTCTTAGCCACTCCTTGGGAATTTGGACAATGTTAATGCTACCCAGAAGCAGGATATGCCCAAGGGCAGTATCCTGCACAGTCTTGAAGGAGGCAATCCCTAATGAACCAAGAGTGTATTCTGAGAATAGCAGTTGTCAAGCCTAAAGATTCTGTAGATTTCCTTCCTTTTGCAGAATCTTTCTCAAAATAACAATAATGAGAATTTGTTGAAAGCAGTTCTGGGTGGTACCGTTTGGCTTGGTTGGGTTGAAGCACTAAATAGTAGTTTAGCATGCTTCTCCTCCCATTGGGTGGGGCTGTGAGTTGGAGCTTGGAAGTGTTATACTTTTGCTATGATGTATGTACTAACATGAGCTCTTTCTATATCCAGCAGTGTAATGTGCTTATGTATGCATTTCCTTTATAAGAGGCCTTTAATGCTTCCCGTCAAGCTTACATGTATAAACTCTGTACCTTTTCTTTGTAAACTGCATTTTGCATCTCCACAATATTGCGCCTTTGGTTTCCTCCAAGAATGGCAGACTTTCACACCCACCCACCCGATGTAATATGAATCAATTGTAAATGGTGTGAGCGAGGCATGAATGTTTAGCTTAGGAAAAGAATATTCCTATTGGGAAAGAAGAAGCAGAAAATCTGTAGCGTCATCTCAAAGATGGGCATTTCAACTCCACAAAACAAAATTGGCTGAAGATGTACTTCAGAGCCAAACATCCTTGTCACTACAAGAAACAGCACCCCACCATGCTCTGTAAGTTTGACTTCAGCGTGGAAGAACAGCCCAAGGTCAGCAAAGACCCGATCATTGGTGTTATAGGACCATATAATTTCTCTGACCATGTGCTAACAGCCTGTGGCCAAGATGACAAGGAGTGTGAAGGAAGGAGCCAATTGATCTCCTGTTAGCTGGGGAAAGCTGGTAAGAGCCTGTACCGCAGACAGCATCTATTGGCAAAAGGCAGTGGGGGAGTGTGCAAAGAACTCTGCATCCCTCTGGAGCAGCATGCAGATGCCACAGCCATACTGATTCCTTCCTTCCATCCTTCTTTCTAAACTCCTAGACTGGCCATCTAGCAGTCAGAACACCTATGCCTGGTAACTTAACACATGTGAATGTAAGTGTGTAGGGGAGAGAGCTCTTGGATTTTCTGAACTGTATTAAATAAATGTGGTTGTTTTGCCTTTGATCCTTATTTAATGCCTTATTTTAATGGTTAGTTCAGCCTCCCGGGACACTGTAAGGTAAAGGTAAAGGGACCCCTGACCATTAGGTCCAGTCGTGGCCGACTCTGGGGTTGCGGCGCTCATCTCGCTTTATTGGCTGAGCGAGCCGGCGTACAGCTTCCGGGTCACGTGGCCAGCATGACTAAGCCGCTTCTGGCAAACCAGAGCAGCACACAGAAACGCTGTTTACCTTCCCGCCGGTGTTATCTATTTATCTACTTGCACTTTGACGTGCTTTTGAACTGCTAGGTTGGCAGGAGCAGGGACCAAGCAACGGGAGCTCACCCCGTCGCGAGGATTTGAACCACCGACCTTCTGATTGGCAAGTCCTAGGCTCTGTGGTTTAACCCACAGCTCCACCCGTGTGCCTTCCTGGGACACTGTACTCGACCTTAAAGTGGCCACTGGTGAGCAAAGGCACTCCAAAGGGAGACCGAAACATGAATTACAGTTCATTGACAGGTTCAATAGGTGAACAACATGTGAATTAAATTGGCTCATTTATTTTCTTAAGAAACAACAACAACTCACACTACATGTGTCAAACAGGCTTACCAATGCTAGGATGTTTGTGTTATCAACTACTCTTTTGTGCAGTGTCACTCTTAATAAGGTAATTGTCACCGCCTGTACTTTTCTGCACTTCATTTCCTTCTGACCTCACTGTTTACACCCTCCCCACTTGCACATATGTGTACCTGCAACTGAGGATAACATTTTGTGCTTCTGATGAAGTGGGCAGCAGTCCATGAAAGTTTATTCCACGATAAATTTGCTAAAGGTGCCAAAAGACTTTGTTGGTTTTGCTGCAAGCAACTACCGTGGCTGCTACTCTTTATTCGTAACAGAAGCACCCGCTCCATTTTTAAACTAACCACAGTTTGTAATTTCGTCCTATCCACCAATTGCACTTAAGCTATTGTTCACCTGAACAAGCCAAGATCATAAACTGTAGTATAACATGGTTTTGTTCGGACAAACCACAGTTTAAACTAGCCCCAGTTTGTCCCAGTTTGGACGAAACAACGAATTCTAGTAAGTTGAAACAGAAACAGATGCTCCGAACCTCCTTCTTGCAGCCATGTCAGAGAAGGAGAGGGGAGAGGAGGGTGTTTGGTGTCATGTCTGAACGCAGCCATTGTCTATTGACCATGGCCCACGCTGCTATTAGTATGGGCTGTTAAGTGCCTGCATGAATATTCACAGTGTGGTCCTGCTCTTACGCTGCCATGGGAGTCTGGAGATTATGCTCTAAGGATTTGCTCTGTGAAGTCTGACATTCCTTTTTTGCTTTTATCTAAGTATAAACAAAAGATAAGTCCTACTGAAGCCAGACTTCCTGTTTTACATTTTTTAAAAAAAATCTGCCAAAAGGTCTCTCTCTCTCTCTCTCTCTCTCTCTCTCTCTCTCTCTCTCTCTCTCACACACACACACACACACACACACACGAGACACACACAGAGAGAGACTAAACTCCCCTCTAAAGCTGTTGGGGGCATAGCATAACCTCTACAGATAAAGCAAAGTCTGCCTCCATGAAAGGCATGCTCAGTGCATGAGATTTGAACACGGATACTAAAATTACAACCCTAGTTAGTTTCATACAAAAGGAACTTTCAAAGCAAGTGGCTTCAATTCAATTAAAACCAATCTGTTTGATTGTGCACACCCATAGTTCATGCCATAATCTCCATTTTTGATATAACCTGCCCCTTGTTGTCGCAGCACATGCATTCTGCATGTGCATTGTGGGGCCTGTAGTCCTAAAGATGCACAAACATTTGTCCCTGTGAATTAATATTCAACTGATGCCACAACCAGTGGAGCAGGGATGAAGCGCTACTACCACTTATTTAACAGCAAGGGTGACGATGCTGTGTGCACATCTTATGCATGCCAAATAAACAAGCCTCTTTTTTTGCATTGCATTCACATTTTAAAAAGCTTACCTATAGGCCCCCTTTCTCTTTGGAGCTCTGGTGCTTCATCCAACAAGCAGGGAGCTTAAATGAGGATGGAGTGGATAGGAAGATGTGGAAAGATCTGGAGAACTCAGTTTTGACTCTGGGTTTCCCATTCTCTACCAAATAAAAAAGGTGAGCAAAGGGCAGTTCCTATAGTCTTATTTCAACATCTTTATATTTCCTTTTAGTGGGGTTGAATAAATCTGAAGTGAGTGAGATAAGCCTGGTTAAAGGAAGTTCTGATAACAGCCACATTTGCTTTGGGCTTTTGAAACACGAGAAATTCATTTTGTCCCAATAATCAACTGCTGCCTTGAACAGCCCAAACTGTCTATGTCTTGGGCTGGGGATGTGGAAGACACTGCTGAGAAATTTCATAAAACTTATAATGCTGTTTTCAACTTCCCTTGAATTTTCTGTTGCCTTCTAAATTTGCTTGAGACAAAATTCATAGAATCATAGAATCATAGAGCTGGAAGAGACCACAAGGGCCATCGAGTCCAACCCCCTGCCAAGCAGGAAAATTAAGTGGTGACTCCACTGAATCTGGTCTTTAAATATTTATTACACTTTTGTATCGGTAGATTAGAAGCTGCTTTATACCATACATAAGGGACACGGGTGGCGCTGTGGGTTAAACCACAGAGCCTAGGACTTGCCGATCAGAAGGTCGGCGGTTCGAATCCCCACGATGGGGGTGAGCTCCTGTTGCTCGGACCCAGCTCCTGCCAACCTAGCAGTTCAAAAGCACGTCAAAGTGCAAGTAGATAAATAGGTAACGCCGGCGGGAAGGTAAACGGTGTTTCCGTGCACTGCTCTGGTTTGCCAGAAGCGGCTTAGTCATGCTGGCCACATGACCCGGAAGCTGTACACCGGCTCCCTTGGCCAATAAAGTGAGATGAGCGCCGCAACCCCAGAGTCGGCCACGACTGGACCTAATGGTCAGGGGTCCCTTTACCTTTACCTTTTTATACCATACATGAACAAAACAAAATAAGACTTTTAATTTTGCATTCTCTCAGCATAGCCAAAGGGTTAGATACTGACTTAGTTGAGATTGTTTCATTGACATCAATCTGCAGGGATGGCTCAGTTGGTAGAACGTGGGTCGTGAGTTCGAGACTTACATTGGGCAAAAAGATTGCTGCATCCCAGGGGATTGGACTGGGTCATCCTTAGGGTCCCTTCCAACTCTATAATTCTAGGGTTCTAAGTAAAGCCCATTGGCATTTTGACTCTGGGGGGAAATGTAGGGTATAAATAAATATCACCTCCACCATCATCAGTTGGGACAAAGTTCAACTAATCTACTCTGGATTCGATTCAAATATCTGGTGCAAAAGCTGGAGTTGAGCAGGGAATAATAATAATATATATTTTCTTGGAACTCTGCCTTGCAGTCAAGAAACAATAACTTTTCACATTTTAATAGTCTCCATTGCTCATGCAATCATGCCAAGAAGAGTAATGCTACTGACCACAGCTTATTGTTATTTCATATTGGGTTGTAAGAAATACGACTGTTTCCATGTCAAACGGAGGTCATTCTGACCACTGATGACTTTGGGGATAATTTTAGTGGCGCATGTTTTTGTTCTTCCTAGTTACAATTTTTTGGTTAAGCAGAAGGAGTGGATGCTGCACACCCACAAATCTCCCAGGGACTTCAGAGAATAAAGAATTTAATCTGCTTTGGGAAAGGGCTGTAGCTCAGTGCTGGGTTCAAGCCCCAGCTTCTTCAGGTAGGGCTTGGAATACCCCAAATCTGGAATACCCCACAGAGCTAAATAGACTAAAGGTCCAACTTGGTATAAGGTAGGTTTCTATATTCCTAGGGCCACGTTCCATCTTTCTAACAAATGGTGTGCTTCCAACTATCAGATCTGTAGCATGCAGTGCTCAAGCTAAAGAAAGTTAAGGAAGTAGCGAGAAGAAGCTTTACAATTATAATAGCTATGGGCATTTCCATCCTATTGGGAAAGGTACAGGCTTGCTGGAAAAGGATTTCGGCTTCATCAACCTAGTCCACCTCTCAGCACTGTGACTGGTTGCTGCCCCATTTGTTGGCATCTGTCTCTGGAGACAATGGAGTACACCTTTGCAGGTGAACTTCAACCCCTGGAGAATCATAGCACCTGCTTTGGCTGCAGAGGCCAGTAGCTCATAACTGCTGCCTCCCATGTTGTTTTTGCTGCATTAGTAGCACCAAAGTGTTCTCTCTGGGCTGCAAGCCTGGGCAGTGTGTGTGGAGGTCCTGGGCTGCCCAGATGACAAGACCTCTCGGCCTTGCAGATGCGGTCTAAAGGAAAGCAGAGCAATACATTTGGCACCAGCTTGGTTGCAGGAACTGCTGGAAGGAGGCGTACAAGGCATCAACCAACTGCCTTAGGGACTCCACTCTGGATTTGTGTAGGGTTTAGCCTTTTCTTCTCCCTAATATGTCCCACAAGGCAGCAAGTACAGATTTTTTCTTCTGTAAGGTAGTGGAGGTTTAAGATCAGAATTTCCCTTCTCCTAGGTAGGCTAGGAGGTTGGCCACCTCATGAGAAGAGAAGACTCCCTGGAAAAGACCCTGATGTTGGGAAAGATGGAGGGCACAAGGAGAAGGGGACGACAGAGGACGAGATGGTTGGACAGTGTTCTCGAAGCTACCAGCATGAGTTTGACCAAACTGCGGGAGGCAGTGGAAGACAGGAGTGCCTGGCGTGCTCTGGTCCAAGGGGTCACGAAGAGTCGGACATGACTAAACGACTAAACAACAACAACAAGGTAGGCTACCTTCCCAGGTTGACTAGCTCCATCTGCCCCACATTTCTCTTTACAGCACATGCTGTAACTGCTTTCTTGACCTTTTGACCCACTTTAAGTCTCATTCACTCACTCCACTGGAGCTTGTATTCACATGCAGGAGAAGTCCCTAGCTCACTGGGGTTTGATACCCATCAGCTACCCTCACCTGGTTTAGCCGGCCAGTCAAAGCCAATTCCTAGAGTGTGACTGCTGTCACATGCTGACAGCTTCTAGGAGCCACAGTGGGAGCCGATGATACGGATGACTCTGGGAAATTGGGGTATCCTAGTACGACAACTTTCCATTCTCCCAGAATGTACAAAACTGGAAAACAATGTTGAATGTTAATGTCTCGAATTGGTGGCATAACTTATTGCAGTACAAGAGATACCGGGGATCAAACTTGGGAGCTTCTGTGTGAAAAACAGATGCTCTGCTACTAAGCTACAACTCTTCTAAAGATCAGCTAGTGGGGTGACTTCCAGTTCTGAAGAAGGGAGGTCCAGATCCAACAGCTCTTCAGATTCATTGGCCGTGTGGAGGCTTAACGTGTGGAGGTTCTCCTCCTCTCTGGGCAGGGCTGAGTCCCAGCAGTGGAGTTTCAGGTGCTTGCATGTGATGTGGTTCTTAAATTATGGAAGAAAGAGAAGCATTTCCTCATGAATTCTTTATTGTTTTCCTCCTAATTCATCCAAGCACTAGCGGCAGAAGACAAAATTTCAGCAGGTGCCCCTTGTTATATTATAATTTGGGAAGCTGGCTTCAGCTTGCAAAAATTTCCTCTTCTAAACACCTGTTAAAAATATAGGAGCCCTATTGTTTGACGTTTGGCCACTGCTATCATTTGTAAAAGGAATGAGTAGGAATAATGACATACCCTTTTGCTAATGCACTTACGTTTTGCCCAGTACCATTCCCCATGAGGTTCCTGAAACTAACATAATTATCTTAGACTTGGCATCAATGCAGTTAATATAGAAAAATACAATTCATTTTTCTCATCTCCGAAACTTTGTTCCACAGAGAGGCCATTATACCCTTGCAAATTTCATGCAGTTCTTCTCCAATATCTACAAATCGCAGACCTCCTTAGCCTCAAACCACCTGATTCTTATTTTCTACTTCTTCATAAATCTTTTTTTAAAAAAACCTTTATGATATCTGGGACTCATAACAGATGGGATGTTTGCCAGGTGGAGTACAATGGAAGGAAATGAAAGATAAAAAATGATTGGGCAGGAATTAAACAGGAGATGAAATTACTCTCAAGTGGTTTGGCCAAGAAAGAGGATCTTTATTTTTGGAATACAAAATAAAATATAGATTTTAAAGACTGAATTTTAGGGGGGATTTTTTTTTAGGTAGGGAAGAGCTCCTATAGATAAGATGATATCTACCCTCTATTTATGTTCCAAAGCACTACATATGTGCCAGTCATTTTAAGTCCTGCTGCTATTCTTGGAACTACATCACGACTGAGGGGGGGTTTGCTAACTCTGAAATAGATAAATCTTACTAAAATGACTGCATGGTAGCAGACAGATAAAGTGGCTCGGGATGAGGTTGAGAGGAAAAGTAACTGAATAGCAGAAGACTCGCATGTCCTCTTGAACTATGGCTAGCGGTGAACTATTGCTTGCTTGGAGATTATCACTGCACCTTCTTCACAGTCTCTGGCTACCATTACAGATGCATGAAGCATCCCAGGAGCCACTTTAATGAGATCTCACAGAACCAGGGAAGGAGTACAAATTAAGCAGCCACATGGGCAGAGACCATACTGTGGGTGTGATGAAGGCAGCCTCTGTCTGCGGCACATACTGGATGATAGCTGTCTCCCACATGAATTCAACATTTATTAAGGTTTGTGGATGGGTTCTTGTCCAAACTCGGGAGCTTGATAAAGAAGGCAAGGTCAGTTGCCCCCATGGTGTTCACAGTCCTCCTCTGTATCTGTCTCTAATTTGCTCCTGCTGACTCCCAAATCCTACCATATCTTTGGGCAGGACTCCTTAAACCTGTGTTGGTCCTTTGCTGGCTTGCAAAGCTGAGTCAGATCCATGGCGCTGTGGTCTAAACCACTGAGCCTCTTGGGCTTGCCAGTTGGAAGGTCAGCGGTTCAAATCCCTGCAATGGAGTGAGCTCTTGTTGCACTGTCCCAGCTTCTGCCAACCTAGCAGTTCGAAAGTATACCAGTGCAAGTAGATAAATAGGTACTGCTGTGGCAGGAAGGTAAATGGTGTCACTGTGTTCCATTGCACCAGAAGCAGTTTAGTCATGCTGGCCACATGACCTGGGAAGCTGTCTGTGGACAAACGCTGGCTCCCTCGGCCTGAAAGCGAGATGAGCGCCGCAACCCCATTGTTACCTTTGACTGGACTTAACCATCCAGGGGTCCTTTACCTTTTTATTTTTATTTTAAGTAAGTCCAGTTGTGGCTGCAATGTTTATTCCCTGATTATTTTTTAAAATATTTGTTGAATTTTGTTCAGCAGAACAACTAAAATAAGAAAGGAAACAGAAAATAACCAAGAATTGCTGGTGTGAGAGGCCAGAGGTAGAATAAAGTAGATCACAGAATCACAGAAGTGACCATGAGGATCATCTAGTCCAGGCATCCCCAACCTTTAGCCCTCCAGATGTTTTGGACTACAATTCCCATCATCCCTGACCACTGGTCCTGTTAGCTAGGGATCATGGGAGTTGTAGGCCAACTCATGGGAGTTGTAGGCCATGGGAGTTGTAGGCCGCAGGTTGGGGATGCCTGATCTAGTTCAACCCCCTGCAATGCAAAAATACTTTTTTTGTCCAATGTGGGGATCGAACCCATGAGCCTAATATTAATATTCTCATGCTCTACCAATTGAGCTATCCCAGCAGAGCTATCCAGGTTAGGCTTATGCTTAGGCAACTCCAGGCATCTGGTTTTTGTTCAAAATAAAACAAATCTATTTTAGTTCAACAGATTTGCAGCCTCCAGAGATGAAGGAGGGGCTTGGAACCCTTTTCTCAGATAAGCTTTGGATGAAGGTGGAGACAGCAGTGTGTTCAAAACTAACCCCTTTAAATGTTTTTTCCATTGGGAGAAATGTCCTGAGAATGAGAGCAGTGTTGCAGCACAACAGGCATTCTTGCGAGGGTGACATTTAAACAGAAGAAGCTGAATGGTCCTCTGTCAGGGACGGTGCAATTGCAACCTGCATTGTAGAAATGCCATTGAGTAAGGGGTGGCTAAATAACCTCTAAGTTCACTTCCAACTCTGTAATTCTTTGTTGTTTAAAAGCTCTAATTCAGATTACAATAATAGTTTGCAAAAGTGACTTACAGAATACAAGGACATGATCACAATTAGCAATTAAATAATTTTACAAAATAAAATAGTGCAAAAACCTAGGGTATGTTGCTGCATGACTATTAAAAATCTAGTAAACTTTATCCACCATCCTTATACTCAAGGCCACAATATGGTATATCTAGAGATGGTACGTAACGTGAAGGAGATTACACTTTGAAATATTTTAGTTGATATTTTAGAATGTAAAATGCTACTTTATTTATTGATTGGTTTTACCTTGTGGGCTTATAGCCGAATAAAGTATCTGAATCTGAATAAACCTAGGGTATGTGTATATAGAATGTTATGGTTCTGGGTACTTTGGCATACAGTGTGACTTCCCTGAGACAGCTCTAATGCTATCAGTGTGTAATGATTTTGTTCTTTTGCAGTTGATGATGTTGCCTCTTTAATGATTTTTAAAACTCACAAATCAGGGCTCATGATACATGTTTCAGGCTATAAACTACACCTATTGGATGGTGGCTAAAGACCACAATTTTAAATGGACAAGCCAATGGTTGGATTGGGAACTATAAATGCATAAAGATCTTGGGGAAATCTGAACTTCATTAGTTAAGATTCTGAGGGAGCTCCCTGCGCAGACTGATATGAAGATTAATGCCAGCTCATCTGACATCATTCCTATAAATCTCATAGCAAATAAAACTTCCTTAATAGATGTCTTGATTCCATCGAAATATAACATCACCGCACAGAGAAGAACATAAATTTCAGTTACCATCGGGTGTAGAATGAGCTCAAAATATCTGGAAAGCAGATATTGAAGAAATTCCCATAGACATCAGAACCACCGAGGTACCACACAGCAGTACAGAATTTGACCCATCTTTTGGTATTTATTTTATTTGGAAGCCAGCCACAAGACACATGGCATTATTTGTTAGCTGGATCTAGTGTTGAGAGGCACAGAAACTACACCTGAGTTTCTTAGCAGATCCTGACAATGACCAGAACACCAAAAGCGGTGCTTTGGCTCTGGTTCATCTGCCTGAAAATTGCTAACCATGACATTTACAACATTATAATAAGAACTCATTATGATCATAGTGTGTACAGCGTTTGCCAGATATGGCTCCTTTTCGACAGAAATGACTTGGGCCACTCTGCTCTGTGGTCTTCTATCTTCCGGAATGGATTATTGCAATGTTTCCAAGCTCCTCGTGTGAGCTGCCCTTGAACCGACAACATGGACCTCACTTCACGGTGCCTGTTTCTGCAAAATAAAGCTTGAGTCACTCAACTGCATTGGGCCTCTTTTGTTCTGTGGGCTGAATGCATAAATGATGAACATACCCTCCAACGTTTCTGAGATGAAAATGGGGCATTCTATTCTACAACAGGAAGTTTCTCCCGCATTTGATCTCACTGCACACACATTTGTCATATACATGTATACACCAGTCACATTGAGCCAATTACAATTTCTCTGCCAAACCTACCTCACAGGATTGTTGTAAAGAAAAAATGTGTGTGGATCACGTACAACACCTTCCACAGATAAATGGAATGAAATAAAAATTTAGCTGTAAGCTTCCTTGAGTCCCTGTCTGGGGAAAAGGCGGGATATCATCATCATCATCACCATCACCATCACGAACATACCAGGCAGTAAATCTTATTGAGCTCACTGGGACTTAGTTCTGAGTAAAAATGTTCAGGACTGCAGTGTAAGGCTGCATAGTCTTTACCCAGTTACTGGTGAATACAGTGGGACTTTTGAGTAGAAAGTGTAAGGCTCCATTTACAATAATGGAATAAACACCCCCATGTGTTTCCTAAAAATGGTTGGCTGCTAAAGCATTGCAATTAAAGAATGTAAAGTGGATTGGTTGCATATCCCTCCAAAATTATAGGAAGGGCTTCGAATGCCAGCTTCACTGTTTCCTTCTTTTGGTGCAGGTATTTTATTTTCAGTATAAACAGGACTCCATTTTTGCAACTACACACATACCTACACACACACACACACACACACACACAACAAAGGCCCCTATTTCCAAAAATGTCTGATCTCTCCACCACTTTTAATTGAGACAAAGGAGGGGAGGAAAAAGGAAGGTGTTATGTACTAAGCTTGGATCCTAGAAAAATAGGCAAGTAGGATCCTAGAATGCAACAACGGATTGGCTTGCAGGAAAAGACCAACCAGGCTCCAGGAGGAAGTTAATCAGCCTATTAGGCTGGTAGAATCATGGAATGCAACAACTGATTGGCCTGCAGGAAAAGACCAATCAGGCTCCAGGAGGAAGTTAATCAGCCTATTAGGCTGGTAGAATCATGGAATGCAACAACTGATTGGCCTGCAGGAAAAGACCAATCAGGCTCCAGGAGGGAAGCAGAATCAGCCAATCAGATGGGATTCGTTGTGTAAATAATGTATATAAAAGCCTGAGGTTGGGGGGGCAATTCAATCACTGTTTTCCAAGCTGCAATAAAGAGCATGAAATAACCACAGGACTCTGAGTATATTTCAGAAAAGCAAGACATTCCAGGATCAAATCAGAAACTGGGATGGCTTCTATCATTCCAGGACCGTCCCTTGAAATTTGGGACACCTGGAGGGTGTGGCTTAACTGTTTATGGGAATGAGCCACCGCGGAGCATAGGTGTCATGCCTGCTAATGAGCCTCAGATTAAGCCCAGTGTCCTGGGACGTTGACCCTCAGTTGATTTCCAGTAAGGAGTTTGTATTTCATAGCCTCGAAAATCCTTTTTTAACAGCAGTATTTCTGTGGACAGCTTAGTCAGCTGTTAGTGACTCCTTTATTCCAACACGGCTGCTGTAAGGTATAGATTTCCCTTGTAGCTCCCGGTAATGAGGTTCCCAGTATTGCTTCCTTGCCGTGATGCATTATGCATGGTGAATGAGCAGAGGTGAGAACTGATTCCCCAGGAGCAAGTTTGATGGCTCCTTCTGATTTTGTAATTCTGCATATTTTGCAACCATATCTCCAAAGCTCGTGTTGCTTCCGTAGGAAATCGGGTGTGCCTTAAAAGAACCAAGGTTTAGCCCCGACTTTTTGTTAGGTGGCCATACGATTTATCTTGATACTTTTGAATGTGAACAAAGAACTATGAGGCTAACTAGAATCACATGTTGCATAGAAAACCAACATTTGGGGGGGGGGGCAGGAATCAATCATGATTGCTTCCCAGCAAATCTGGAAATGAGGCACTTCCTAGCCAATCTGGAAATGTGGTTATGTGTTGTTGTTTTTATCGCTGTTGGCATTCATTAGTTGTTGCTAATGTCTTCGGATTCAAAACAGAACAAAAGACTATAAATTCCCTGTGCTGCGAAGAATTAAAAGGGGGAGGGGACCTGACTCCCCACCTCCAATCAAATAAGTGGGGCAGTGGGTCCCGTTCTACAATAGCTTTAATGTTATAGCTGATACAGTGGTCTAAAATTAACAAGTTGAAATTTGGGGCTAAATGTAAATTCTTGCATTTAGGGCGCTGTGGGTTAAACCACAGAGCCTAGGGCTTGCCGATCAGAAGGTCAGCAGTTCGAATCCCCGCGACATCCCTGCTCCTGCCAACCTAGCAGTTCAAAAGCACCTCAAAGTACAAGTAGATAAATAGGTACCGCTCCGGCGGGAAGGTAAACGGCGTTTCCGTGTGCTGCTCTGGTTCGCCAGAAGCAGCTTAGTCATGCTGGCCACATGACCCAGAAGCTGTACGCCGGCTCCCTTGGCCAATAAAGCGAGATGAGCGCTGCAGCCCCAGAGTCGGTCACGACTGGACCTAATAGTCAGGGGTCCCTTTACCTTTACCTTACATATGTAAAACAAAAGGCACAAGTATAGGACAGGGAAGACCTGATTTGGCAACACCACACATGACAAGGATCCAGGTACTCAGTGGATCACAAGCTCAACATGAGCCAGCAGTGTGATGCTTTGGCTAAAAAAGCTAATTCAAACTTAAGCTGTGTTAAGTGAGAATTCATATCTTTCCTCTATTCTGTGCTGGTCAGACTGTTTCACTGTGTCCATTTTCAGGACATGGGCAAAGTGCAGGGTCTGGAAACTAAGTCCTGTGAGAAATAGTTGAAAGATTTGGGTATGTTTAGCCTGCATAAGAAAAGATGAAAGGGAGAAATGATAGTGGCCTTCAAATATCTGCAGGGCTGTTAGCACAGAAGATGGAAAAGATTTGATTTCTGTTGCTTCAGCTGGCAGGACGATGGGTAGAACCAATGGGTAGAAATTGCAGAGAAGCATATTTCAGCTGGGCATTTGGATAAACTCCCTAATGTTAAGAGCTGCTCAATAGTGGAATGAGCTACCTTGGAAAGTGGCAGGTTTTCCATCTCTGGAGGTAGTTAGGTAGAGTCTGGATTATCATCTGCCAGGGATGTTGAAGTTATATTCTGTACTGAGCATGGGGGTTAACAGAAGACCTTCAAGATGCCTTACAACTCTCTGATTTTGTTGTTGTTGTTTAGTCGTTTAGTCGTGTCTGACTCTTTGCGACCCCATGGACCAGAGCACGCCAGGCACTTCTGTCTTCCACTGCTTCCTGCAGTTTGGTCAGACTCATGCTGGTAGCCTCGAAAACACCGTCCAACCATCTCGTCCTCTGTCGTCCCCTTCTCCTTGTGCCCCCAATCTTTCCCAAGATCAGGGTCTTTTCCAGGGAGTCTTCTCTTCTCATGAGGTGGCCAAAGTATTGGATCCTCAGCTTCAGGATCTGTCCTTCCAGTGAGCAGTCAGGGCTGATTTCCTTAAGAATGGAGCGGTTTGATCTTCTTGCAGTCCATGGGACTCTCAAGAGTCTCCTCCAACACCATAATTCAAAAGCATCAATTCTTCAGCGATCAACCTTCTTTATGGTTCAGCTCTCACTTCCATACATCACAGCTGAGAAAACCATAGCTTTAACTATATGGACCTTTGTTGGCAAGGTGATGTCTCTGCTTTTTAAGATGCTGTCTAGGTTTTCCATCGCCTTTCTCCCAAGGAGCAGGCGTCTTTTAATTTTGTGACTGCTGTCACCATCTGCAGTGATCATGGAGCCCAAGAAAGTAAAATCTCTCACTTCTTTCTTCCCCTTCTATTTGCCAGGAGGTGATGGGCCCAGTGGCCATAATCTTCGTTTTTTTTTATGTTGAGCTTCAGACCATATTTTGCGCTCTCCTCTTTCATCCTCATTAAAAGGTTCTTTAATTCCTCCTCACTTTCTGCCATCAAGGTTGTGTCATCTGCATATCTGAGGTTTAAAAAACTGTGGATCTCATGCTGGACCTGTCCAAACCTTAATCCCACCCATCCCACCATGTCTGTTACACTTATGAAGGGGTAGTTAACCTGTGACCCTCCTGCTGCTGCTGAACTACAACTCCCATCATCCCTAACAACTGACCATGCTGGCTAGGATTAATGGGAGCTGTAGTTTGGCAGTTTCTGGAGGGCCACAGGCTCTTCGTCCTTGTGCTGTGGGATTTGAAAGGCTTCAAGCTAAAAGTGTCTTGTATAGGGGTGAGTAGGAGCAAAGGAAATGGACTTCCTTCAAACCACCCCAAAGACTGTCTAAGTGGGTTTGACTAACCTGTGTCCCTTCAGATGTTGTTGGACTCCAACTCCCATGAACCACAACCAGCATGGTCAATAGTTAGAGATCCTGAGAGTTGCAGTCTAATAAAAACTGGAAGGCCACAGGTTAGCCACTCCTGCCTTAAGCTGTGAAAGTAACACCTGCTTATGTGGCAGTAAGCCCCACTGAATTTGAGAGGACTTTCTTCTGAGTCAACATAGGATTGTGCTATTAAGTGAACAGCTTCCAGCTCACCTAGTCCAGAACCTCAGAAGTGAGTTCTCAAAGGCAATTGCACTACATATGTATGCAAATGCACACACACATATTATCTCTTCAGTTTTTGTTTTGTTTTCTGTAATAATAGTTTTTTTATTTTGAACAATAACTCCAACAAAACATACACCAATACTCAAGAGCCCAATTACAGCAGTGATCTTCACGTTCATCAACATGCATATGCCATAAATTGGCTAAAGTGTTTTTTTTATATATATATGCAGAGCTTGCAGGTAACACAGCAATCAATATATCCTCCCCACAAGTAATTTCTTCGAGGTTTTATAACTTACTGTTACATTTTCATGAATTACATTTCCTTGAATTTTCATGTTCTGAGGAATAAGCTATGTTTTACTTAACACGCTTTAAAAAAAAAAAGTCACAGAGTGATAACAAAGTGTTTTCATTTTTATTTTGCTCTCAGATAGAATTCCTAATAAAATTTCTGTTCCTCCTTGCCCCCAAGCTGCAACAATCCCCAAATAGAATAAGGGGAGAATGTGATGAATGCAGAATGCAATTATTTTCTGGTGAGACCAGTAGAGAAATGAACTTCCTCAGTCAGAGAACTAATCATGGCAATCCTGGAAAGAGAGTACAGCACGTTACCGTTCTCTCGGGATACTTTGGCACCGCTGTGTTGTTTGCGTATGCAGTGTGTGCACTCGATCCAGTGAGCGTCATTTTCAAACCTTTTTATAAACAGCCACTTCCGATAAGACGCACGTTACAGGAATAGCTGCAATCCCTGTTCTCCCAACGCAGCAATGTTATGAAGTCATGAATGTTAACTGAGTTCTCAAGATGTTTCTGCAGGGAACGTGTGTCAGAAAGGAATTATGGGTTTGGAATTCCGGGCTGCGTTAACCTTGCCAGAGATGCACAAGAGAATTTTAACTCCAGGAGCACTATCTGCAGAGCGAGTTAATCAAAACAAGAAGAAATCAGTCTCTCTCTCTCTCCCCCTCCTGCCCTCCTCTCTCTCTTGCATACAGTGGTACCTCTGGTTAAGAACTTAATTCGTTCTGGAGGTCCGTTCTTAACCTGAAACTGTTCTTAACCTGAAGTACCACTTTAGCTAACGAGGTCTCCTGCTGCCGGAGCATGATTTCTGTTCTCATCCTAAAGCAAAGTTCTTCACCCGAGGTACTATTTCTGGGTTAGTGGAGTCTGTAACCTGAAGCGTCTGTAACCCGAGGTACCACTGTACAATGTTCCACGTGCTTCTGCTCTTCAACTGCATACAGTTAGGAAAAAGCAAAAAGGATGCCTTCTGCAAATGTCAGGAGGATATTTTACATGGCAAGTATCCATCTGCACAAATATTATTCAATTTGATGTTGGGGAAATACAAAAGTGCCTAGAAGTCTCATTGCTTTGTCTGTGGGGTGGCTGCTTTCAGTTTATGAAGAAGTGTGATGGATGCCCAAAGAATCCAATTTAGAGTTGCAGAGGGAGCTATGTTGGCTCTTAAAGCATGTTCTAAAGGAAATTTTCATGATTTCGTGAATTCATTATCTAGTGTTTGGGAGCAGTTTTTTTAAAAAAAGGGGGGGGGAAACACCCATTTTTTTAAAAAAGCGCACCAACCTTGCCTTATGCTAGAGGGTAGACAATGTGGTGCTTTCTAGATGTTGCTGAACTGTAGGTCTCATCAGTCCCAACTAGCATTGTCAGTGGTCAGGGATGATTGGAGAAATTATTATATAGTGGTACCTCAGGTTACATACGCTTCAGGTTACATATGCTTCAGGTTACACACTCCGCTAACCCAGAAATAGTGCTTCAGGTTAAGAACTTTGCTTCAGGATAAGAACAGAAATCGGGCTCCGGTGGCGCAGTGGCAGCAGGAGGCCCCATTAGCTAAAGTGGTGCTTCAGGTAGAGAACAGTTTCAGGTTAGGAACGGACCTTCGGAACGAATTAAGTACTTAACCCGAGGTACCACTGTATAAAGAGAAGGGGAGAACAATTTCAACAAAACTGCAATGTTGACTGAAACCAGGCCTACCTTCATCTTTTTTCAGGCAGGGAGGTTTATGGCTTAGGCTTGTTTTAGGGTTTTATAAAATGTTCTCTTGTTGCAATGGATGGAAAGAGATGCATTTCACATCTAATGCTTTAAGACACAACCCTTCTTTTTCTCTGCTGAATCGCTGGTTCTCAAGGGAAACTTTGTAAAAACAAACAAACCAAGTATTCCTAGCCTGTGTATGGAGACTGTAAAAAAAACAAAAACCCTAAAACCAACTCCTCTTGAAATAAATCTCCTGCATCTGGTCTTGCTGTTTAAATAGTGTTTAAAGCAGAATCCAAGCATGGAAACCAAGATGGAACTTGCATTTCTCTCAGAGCCGGTAACTTATGGGGGCTCAATATGGCAAAATCACAGTCCCAACTTTGTTTGCCCTGTTCTTCCTCTAAACCTCAAATGTATGAGGCTGATTGGCACATGAGTTTCCCATGTGAGCATTTTATGGAGCTAGTCTTTCTCAGTTTCAGCAGCAGAGTTGCACTGTGTGTCTTCAGAGCATAGTCCTAGTGGTGTGCAGCTTATGTCTTATATCTGAATGTATAGAATTTGGAGACACTATTACGTTGCCATTGGCCGCTTTTGGTAGCTCACATCAGTATACCAAACTACAGCAGCTGCCATTCATGAACAGGGAATTTCACTGAGTTACCTTCTTTTTCTCCTCTGCAATAGCATCAGCACTGCCTTCCTCACACTCCATAGGAATATGGAACGCTTATTTACATTGAATCAGATGGTTCGTCCATGTGGTTCAGGATTGTCAACATCAGCTTTCCCTAAGCTGCTGCCCTCCAGATGTTGTTGGACCACAAACCCCATCAGCCCCAACCAGCATGGTCAATAGTCATGGGCAGGGGCGTAGGAAGGGGGGGCGGACCACCCCAAGTGCCACTCGGGGGGGGGGGTTGACAAGATGGCCCCTGCCTCCCCCCAGCTGTAGAGTATCCACGGGCACACGTGGTCCGTATGGGTGCCGCTCACACGGCTTCCATATGGGCTGCCGCTCTCACACGCCGTCCATACGGGCATCCATATGGGCTTATGCTCTCACAGGCATCTGTATGGGGTGCCTCTCGCACGATGACCATACGGGCTGCCGCACGTGCGCACTTCGTTTGGGATGCTGCACATGCTCAGTCCGTATGGGATGCCATTCACGTGTGGCGGCCGTATGGGCTGCCTGCGCATGTGTGGTGCTCCATACAGGCTGCCCTGCCCTGCCCCGGGTGCCAGAGAGTGTTCCTCCGCCACAGGTCATCGGATGATAGAAAGCATAGTCTAACAATATTTGGAAGGGACTTGGAAAAGGCTGGTCCACATTGCCTGACGGTGGCTGTTCTGCGTTGCAGACCTGAGGCTTTTCCAACCCTAACTGGAAAAATATCAGGGGAAGTGAAGATGGAAACTTTTGCATGCAAAGCAGGTGCCCTGAGCTCCATCCTGCCCTCAACCTCATTTTCTTCCTTTTATGCCTCCTCCTTCAAAACTTCCAAATAGTATTTAATTACGAGAGGGCCATCATTTATTTCTAAGATTCATACTCTGCCCTTCAGAAGTTCATGAGTATTCCCAAAACAGCTTACAAAAGAGTAAAAAGAAAATACAGATGTTACAAAGCACATAAAATAAACAACAATGGGAAAAAGCAGCCTAGAATAAACATCCACAACAGCTTACAACATTTTTTTAATTAAATGTAGCAAGGTTGAAAGCACTAGAAAAATAAAATAATTTGCCTTGTGCCAAAACTATAGGAAAGCAGACACCAGGTGAAGCTTCCTGGGAACTGAGGTCTTCCATAAGTAGAGCATCATCATTAAAAAAAAAAGTATTTCTGGTTGCTTCCCACCTTATTTCTGATGGCAGGGGGCACCTGAGAGATGGAGATGTAGAACTCAGCACAGAGGTAGCTTGATACAGAAGAAGGCATTGGAGCACATTGCCGTAGAAGTAGTACTTCTTGTTGTTGTTGTTGTTGTTGTTGTTGTTATTATTATTACTATTATTTATTACTTATACCCCGCCTATCTGGCCGGGCCTCCCCAGCCACTCTGGGCAGCTTCCAACAGAATATTAAAAACACAATAAAGCATCAAACATTAGGAACTTCCCTAAACAGGGCTGTTTTCATTTATTTATTTTTTGCAAAAATTTTATTAGTTTTTACAATATAAATGACAAACAAAAACACAAAACAAACAAAACATAACAAACATAAATCATAACCTTATTGAAAATACCAGTTATTTACTTTGTAAAACGACTTCCTCGTTTTCCCTTAGTTGAATTTCATTGCATATCCTTATAACTGTTTTCCAAATCCCAATTTTGATACCCTTTAAATTAAACATTAACATCTTTAAATCTTCTCCTTCTTTATTAAACATATTATTTTATCAATTAACATAAATACAATCCTAAGCCCATTAAGTATCTGGAAGCTATTTCCAGTTAGTTTAGCTTAACAAATTTAGCTAAACAATCATTAAATTTCTTCCATTCTTCATGGTGTTCCTCCTCCTTCTGGTTGTGGACTCTTCTGGTTAGATCAGCTAGCTCCAAAAAATCCATCATCTTTAAACAGGGCTGTTTTCAGATGTCTTCTAAAAGTCAGATAGTTGCTTATTTCCTTGACATCTGATGGGAGGGCGTTCCACAGGACGGGCGCCACTACTGAGAAAGCCCTTTGCCTGGTTCCCTGTAAACTCACTTTTCGCAGTGAGGGAACTGCCAGAAGGCCCTCGGTGCTGGACCTCAGTGTCCGGGCTGAATGATGGGGGTGGAGATGCTCCTTCAGGTATACTGGGCCGAGGCCATTTAGGGCTTTAAAGGTCAGCACCCACACTTTGAATTGTGCTCGGAAACATACTGGGAGCCAATGTAGGTCTTTCAGGACTTGTGTTATATGGTCTCGGCGGCCACTCCAAGTCACCAGTCTAGCTGTCGCATTCTGGATTAATTGTAGTTTCTGGGTCACCTTCAAAGGTAGTCCCACGTAGAACGCATTGCAGTAGTCCAAGCGGGGAATAACTAGAGCATGCACCACTCTGGTGAGGTGGTGACCTCTTACACATTGCCAACAATATGGGCAAAAGAGGACCCAGGTTTGTGTGGAGCTGGAGCAATAGGTTCAGTTGGTCACATTCTTCTTGCACTGTAACCTGTATACAGTGAGTGTAGAAAGACACCAATTCTCCCACTATTCATAACTCTTCTGGGAAGATCCTCTGCTTTGCTTAAACAATTATGCTTAACAGTAGAGCATAGCTGTTGTAGTTAGTAGACATTGATCACCTTAGTGTCCATGAATTTCCCTAATCCTAATAATAATAATAATAATAATAATAATAATAATAATAATAAATTGCTGCCCATCACATCTCGGTGAGCTGTTTGTTTGCTTGGAAATGCATCAATATAAAGATATAAACAGTGTGTACATTAACAGTGTGATCCTAAACGGGCTTACTCAAAAGTAAACCCTATAGTAAGGGCGTTTGGCTATAAAAAATTCTGGCTGATGTTATCCATTATAAGAAGCAGAGTGTTTAAAATAAAATAAAATACTGTTTTTATTTATTTTATTTATTTATTAAAAATATTTTATTTATTTATAAAATTTAGTTTTTATTTTATTTATTTTCATGGTGCAGAAGATAATTTTTGAGAAAACAATTGTTACAACAGTAAACAACAAAGAACTTGTCCTGATAAAACTACTGACTTTTATTGTGCCATGTGTTAAACTTCATTTGATTACTCTAAGAGTAATTGCGCCACATTTTCCCATGAGTGCTGGGTGGATATTCTGGGTGGAGAAGCAGAGTTTTGGGCTGGATTTGCGTTGGACTGAATTTGAGCTCTTGAAATGAATGTTAACGTTACTGCTTCCTTTTTGCTCGCTGACAGATGCGCATGGTGAAATTTGGCATACCACAGAATGACCCAGCAGAAAGCACGCGCCAGAAAATCTAAGGTAGTTTTCGCCAGACCGGCTAGTGCTTTCTAAGACTGATGAATGATGGGATTTAGTAGAAGCATATAGCAATTTGGTCAGTTAAGGAATGCTTACCCCGTGCTATACAATACCAAAGTGTGTGAGGCCAAAGCAAAATGTATGGTTGCATCCACACAATGATTCCCCTGGTGTACAGTTCCCCAGAAATTGTGGTTTGATAAAGATGCTGGGAATTTTGGCTCATGAGGTGTAAATTTCAATTCCCACAATTCTTTTATAGGAAGCCACATGCTATGAACATATGAATGTGACCTGTCTTAAACATAACCCAGTGGTGTGACAGAAATCACCAGCGCTATGAGAAGAGCTGAAGAGTAATGAGTAGAACAACACAGTGGCTAAATACTGAGGGAAAGAGAAAGCAAATGAAAAGAGAGGAGGGTTGGGGAACCTCTTTTAACGAACAGAGAAATGGGAATGAGATTGTAATAGGAAACAGGCCCAAGGGGTTTCATATCCATTATAGGTAAACAAGAGCGGAGGGAGGAACCCCTCCATTTGAACTGAAGTAAATATTGCAAATTTGATTAGATGATTTATTACCCGTTAACCGAAGAAGCAAACAATAAAAGACACACATTTCCTCTTGTATTCCTAATAAGAAACAAAACTTCACATAATTGCATTTCCAGTTTTACATGGTTGGACATAAAGGCTGAACTTGGCACTTTCCCCTTCTGAATACATAATCAGGTTCTTTGAAATTCTGTTTTCTGATCACGGATTTATTTTCTGGTACAAGAAGGACGTGGGCTGTATGGTCTTGAAACATCCTTGTAATTTTTACTTTGGTGGACGACAACTAATTGAGGGTGGAGTGTATCTAGTAAGTCTGTTCTGTTATTTTGTGGCCAAGCCTTTGAATGCTTATTAGCAGGCTTTGCATTTTGACTAATGATGTGAAATCAACTCAGCTTTTCCTCTCCTGCTGCCAGGCCTCTGGAAGGCTATACTGGAAGGCTATATTGGGCAGCTATTGTCTCTGGAGCAGGAAAAAGCCAAACAGAATCCCCACATGTTGCTCGACTTGTAATGGAAAATAGCATATCCTGTGCACAAAACCAAAAAAAAAGTCGCTTACTGAGGAAAGCCTAAAGCCCTGCAGCTGTGTATCCTATAGCTCTTCGCTGGTATAATACGTTCTGCTAAACCCATGTCAAATATCAGCATTCATAGAATCCCAGGCCTCCTGGAAACAGCATATATTAAAAAGAAGGGATTGGGGAGGAAGCAGAAAACGTTTCTGCCTGCACTGAATATTGGAATGAAAGAATACGCCATGTCTCCATTATTAGTGGTTCAGCTGGAATGGGGCTGCCAAGGAAAGCATCAAAGCAAGGCTGTTTTATCAGTTTACATATTTTTAAAGCAATAGTTTATTTCCAGCGTAATCCCCTTTCAGGCACATTTGGAATTGAGCAGAACCATTTCCAGAAACGTTACTCTTCCTGGCCTGCAACTCCCCCTGTCTATCTGGGCAGACCTTTTGAGAGAGCGCTACGTTCTGCGTAAGGTTGATGTTGATGGGAGCTTCCTACATCAAGATGGGGCCTCTTGGGGGTGCAGGGGACGCAAAACAGCTCAGCACAGAAGGCTTGGTTGGAATGCAGCCCACGATAGCACCAGACCTCTGAAATCAAATGGCCTGTTTCCGTTTCCTCTCATTTCCTGGCACAATATTCCATCTAACATATATGTATATGTCACAAAAGAACAACATGATCACCAGCGATAGGAAGTGATTGTTTCAGTTGTACATCCTTAGTCTTAGTTACAGGCTTAGGCTGCAACACTAATCCTATTTCCCGGGCGTAAGCCTCACTGAGTTAAATATGACTTACTTCTGAGCAAATATGGTTAGAACTGCACTATTAGTTGTGTCAAAGACTTCCTGGAGGTGGTGGGTTTTGGGGATGGAGTTGAAGGCAATCAGAGTTGATGGGTCCATACTTGCAATATAATTAAATCCATACCCCAATCTTGTAGGGCTTGCTGCTCTGCTCACTGTTTTGCTTCCCTCAGCATGTCCTGGAATGATGTCATATAATAAATCTCTCTATGATCCAGAAACAGGGACGTGGGTTGCTCTGTGGGTTAAACCACAGAGCCTAGGGCTTGCCGATCAGAAGGTCGGCGGTTCGAATCCCCGCCACAGGGTGAGCTCCCGTTGCTCGGTCCCAGCTCCTGCCCACCTAGCAGTCTGAAATCATGTCAAAGTGCAAGTAGATAAATAGGTACCGCTCCGGCGGGAAGGTAAACGGCATTTCCGTGCGCAGCTCTGGTTCGCCAGAAGCGCCTTAGTCATGCTGGCCACATGACCCGGAAACTATATGCCGGCTCCCTCGGCCAATAAAGCGAGATGAGCACCGCAACCCCAGCGTTGGCCATGACTGGACCTAATGGTCAGGGGTCCCTTTACCTTTACCTTTATGATCCAGAAAAGGGGGTTCTATGAAGAAATGATCACCACCATTAATAGAGGCTGCCACTGAGGTAGTTGTTTTGAACTAGAACTCCCAAGAGTAGGGGAGACCAGCAACAATTTACCAGGTTATTATTCAGAAATACGTTATGCTTTTGACGAATTGGCATTTTCCAGCAAAGGCATGGCATCTCTTCCTTCAGTGGAGAACCTTTCTTACCTACACGTCTCCTCCTCCATTTGGTAAGGTGGTGATTGCTTACAGAGGTTTATTTTTGAGGGGTGTCCCACTTCTCAGGCTCGCTTCTCCGATGGCAGTCCCTTTAGAAGAAAAGAAATACCATTTAATCCCCTCTGCTAAAACCAAACATGCACCTTCAATTGCTTGGATGAATTATTTTGTGTTGGCTGACAGACTAAATGGGGTGCCTCAAGAGTAACATAACAAGCTAAATGCTGCAAAAAGGCGAGGGGTCGCTGTTTTTGAATATAGGAAGCTTAAAAAAAAAATCACTGATAACAAATTTCATTAGTTCATAGGCAATGTCACAAATGACTGTCTTGTGCCAAGTCAAGGTCTTAATGAAAAAGGGCTGAGAGATTAACTAGAGCAGTAAACTGACAGTTTTGACTCTTAAATTATGGAGAGCTTTGAAGTCGGAGGGTTCCTTTTCTTCATTGTACTGTGCACAAGAGATACTCGTCTTCTAAAGCTGAACTTTGTGCATTATTTTAATTTCAATTAACATCCTTTCCCCCACTGTGGCTTCTTTCAGGTTGCTCCCATTCATCAAAACGCTTAAAGGCTAGCTTCTTAAAGAATGGAATGATTTGACATTTAGCTCTCCTGTTAGCGTTTAGCTTGCATCTTCTCAAAAATCTTATCCAGTTCTGAGCCAATTTATCTATAACCAGCAAGGGGGGCAACTGTGCACCCACATGAGGTAATCGTATCCCTTTAGATGGTTTACAGAGCAGATCAGTACCGTAGTTTTGCACTGACGTGTTACTTTATGGAGCACAGCTTTCAATCCACATCAACCCCTGTTTTAAAAACTACTGTGAAAGCCTGTTGCCATGTTATGTTTGCATACATGCAAGTCCACACATCTTTCATGATTTAAGGCTATTTCACACATTACGTGTTTTAGGTATACACCTAAGATCATTCAAACATATCCTAAAGAATGTAACATGAGAATATGACCATTTCTCCAATTAGAAATTAGAAAGGCAGGATTGGCAGCAACTGCCCATCCCTCTCCATACATATAATAGAAATGTAAGAATGTTGTCACGCTGCAGTTCACTTAGTCACAGACAAGTGTTGCTGTGAACTGCAGTGTTGCAAGAAACTGGGCTCTCAGAGCTGCTGGACCACTACAGCAGTGTCAGTGGGTAAGGAGGGGGAACCAGAGATGGAGACTGACAGGTGGATGAGCAGGTGGGCAGGTGGATAGGCAGCCCAGGCCAGCAAGTGGGCATCACAGGTGAGCTGCGTAGGCTTGGAGAGAGGTGGGTGGCTTTGGCAAGGAGTAAGGAGAGGGCTGTTTTGGTGAGCTGTGGGTGGAAAAGGAGGGTGGCATGGGTGGTTGAAGGGTTGGGGCTTGGCAAGCTACTTGCATAAGCTATGCAACTTCCCTTAAGAATGGATACCCAAGTGTGAGTACATTCCTCCAGTTCGTATGTAATGAAACAGAGGGTTACTTGTCTAGTGTGTGAACCAAGATGAAAAAGAAATATGAGCTGGATAACAAAATGCATGTTGAACACATTCATATTCCAAAAAATGAATCAGACCATTGGGCCCCAGCAGGCCTTCACCAGAGAACGTGCCTTTTCTCTTTAACCAAGACCATTTTAAGTGGAATTGCTCTGGCCGAAACCTAGCATAAAACCAGGCCCTACCATGAGGCTGAATGAGGCAGCTACCTCAGACAGCAGGTGCAGAGGGGAGGGGAACGGGCAGATCTCCCTCAGGTGCCATGGATGATGCTGTCTCCTCACCAGTGATGAAGTAATATTCCACTACCCAGGTCTGGTTGGCTTTTGGGCATGAGATGAGGGAGAAGTGCCATTGTGTCTTTCACCTCAGACAACAAAATCTCTTGGGCTGGCTACCACGGACTTGTCTGTAATGGACCTTCTGAGTGGGGGGTTGCGTCCCTGTACCAGCATCAGAAGTTGTGTGGTACACCTGAATGCTTGGTTGTAGGAACAGCTGCAGTCTATTCTAAACTGTTTCATTTATTCTACTGTTTGAGCACAGCAAATGTTCAGACCAAGAGGAAGAAACTGAGGAGCGAATTTATGTTCATAACGAGCTTCTTGTTTTCTGGATTTATGTCAACATAACATTGGGGCTGTGGGGGGAGGGGAGTTCTGGAACCACTCTTGGCATTTGAAATAAATTTTTATTATTCTCCTCCCCACAGCCTCCCTAGGTTATTGGAACATCAGATGTTACAACCACAGCTTCAAAGAATCATGCTCAGATTACATCTGGTTATAATAATGCTAACGAAAACAATATAGTAAGACAAACTGGAGCATGAACAACTTGCTTACCACAGGGACACATCGACCCAAAGGTTGCTTGGTTTTCTTAACTATATTTTTAAAATAAAAACAAATAAATAAATAAAGGTGGAAAGGGAAAGGGGTCTTTCCACAAGCTGATCCCTCTACAAGTCCTCTCGTCTTCTCCTTTGTAGCCATTCTGTCCTTGATTTTTCTTCTGACAGAAAAGTCAACATTTGAATGAATACATACATACATACATAGGCTCAGGGTGGCAGGTGGATTTTCTGGGCCCTATGCATTGTATGGTGATTGGGCCCTCCAACTCTCTTGCCAAACAGGATGTATAAAATGTGCAGGTGCTCTGGGACATATGCCAGTTTGTGTCTTCTTTTGGAGGTAGGGTTGCAGATACATGGGGGGAAATCAATGTAATAAAATGTTGGTCAGACAGAATGTGAACAGGCAAAGCTTTCCCCATAATTCTATTTCTGTAATATAAAAGGTTTGAATTTCTGCCTGCCATGCAGCTGCAAAGGATACAGGACCATAGCTGTCAATTTACAGATCTGAAAATAAGGGACCAGCAGCCTCGAAAATAAGGGATCAGCAGCCAAAATAAGGGATTTTCCAAGCACAGGTATGTTCAACTTCTGAGCCCCTCCGAGCCAAAGGCAGAAAGTCCAGCCAGCAGCCAAACAAAGCCTCAAGCGGTGGTTCCCACAGCACAGCAATCCGGCAAAGGGGATGCAGCAAGGGAAACCACTGTCACTTCTCTGCTGGGAAGTGCTGAGCAAAAGCGAGTCCCCAGGGAACGTGGCCAATTTGATCGGCACAAGGCATGCAAGCTCCACCACCCAGTCGTTCTTAGACTCCTTGTTGGGTGAGCAACGCAGCCAAGCAACACAGTTGGAGACTCCCTCCTCCCTGGCTGGCAGGGAGGGAAGGAGAGGAGCTGCTTCCTTTAAAATCCGGAAAATTTAAGGGACATCATCAATAAGAGACAGCAGTGGGACACAGCGCTGGGATAAGGGACTTTCCCGCCAAATAAGCGATGGTTGACAGCTATGTACAGGACACCAGCTTTCTCCCAAGGCCAACCCTAAACCACAGCCTAGGCTGCATTCCTGTACCCGCTTACCTGGGAGGAAGCCCCATTAACCATAAAGTAATTTACTTCTGATTAGAGATGCACACCATTATATTGCAAGTTAATTCTCAAGAAGTGCCTGGTCTGCAGCTTCTGCACAGCAGGAGATATGCCTAAACCTCTTAGCAAAATATTTGACATTTTTCATTGCCATTTTGGAGGGGGGAATTCTTTAGCATCCACCCACACTTACTGTGTAATAGTCTTTGCGTAAAGTAACTTTAGGAAGTACCATTGTTGGCATCTGTAGGGAGTACATGATCTTAAATTGATCTGCCACAGAAAATATGCACCCTTCTCTATTGGGGAGGGGGACTTAGGGATGTTCCCTGTGGTTATTAGACAACAACAGCATCAGTGTTTGTGTGATCTTTATAATCAGGGCCAGCAGGACATGACTGACTTCCCATGGGAAGCATAAAGTTATCGGGGTGGTTGTTTATCTAATATTATATTATGCCATGCCTGGCAACCATTTTATGTGGTGCCACTTGGCAGCCATTTTGTGACCGGCGCCCCCAACACAATCTCAAAATTCAAAATGTCCCCACTTGGTTGATTATGTGGGTACATATTTTAAAACACTCTGGAAACACAGAGCTTATCTAGTGAAATTTCCATCTCCTCCCTTATTTAAAATGCATATGCATTGTGTATTTGACTGCAAGATCAAATACAGGAGGGACTTAAATGATCATCTAGCAGTTGTATTAAAATCATAGCCACATGTGTATCTTTCAGCTGTAGCCATTAAAACTACCATCTACATTTAGGCCACACTCAATCTGCAAAACAGAGTTTCCCAGGCAAACACAACAAATACCTCCCATTTCTACAATGCCCAAGCTGGACAGCTTGCTTGGATAGCCATCAAACTATGGTTCTGAAAGTGACCATGGAATGCTTGACTAAAATCACTGAGTTTCAGGCAAAAGTTCAGGAAGAGTTATTTAGACAAAAGCTGCACAGGGGAGCAAGCTGTCAGTTTATGAATGCAGATTGCAAGGAGAAAAATCAGGTTTTGTGAGGCTTACCAAAGTGGCTATCTTCCTATTGCCACTTAGATGCAAATACCTCATGGAAGAATGGAAAGACAAGGGGAACCTGTGGTTCTTCCGACATTGCAGAATTATAATTTCCGTCATCTAGGGGGCATAGGTGTGGATGCAAACCTGTAACGTCTAAAACCATATAAAGGTACCTGGAATTTAGCCTTCTGCAATGAAGGTAAGAGACACACCCACCCACATATGCCACTCAATAGAGGGTCCCAGAAAGGCTGCCCATGAGGGAATGCTGGGTAAAGCTATCAATGGCTACTAGACATGATGGCTGTGCTCTAACTCCATCAGGGGTGTCAACTTGAATAAAATATTGAGGGAGCAGGTAAGCCCCACCTTGCGTAATTGATCACACGATGCAGTGCACACACTATTTGATTGGCAATGCCCATCAACTCGGGGAGGGAAAGCCCCTTCAAATATTTTATGGGGGGTGAAGACCCCTCGGCCCCTATGAGTAGGCTCCTATGACCTCTACAGTTGGAGACAATAGTGTCCCAGTCAACAGAAGTCATACTATTCTGTCTTCGTTAGACTACACATGGAGTACTGTGTCCTGTTCTGGGCACCACGGTTTAAGAAGGATATTGACAAGCTGGAATGTGTGCAGAGGAGGGCAACCAAGATGACCAAGGGTCTGGAAATAAGGCTGCCATATATCCAGATTTCCTCTGATATTACCGGGATTTCAAAGGTGGAATTGAAGTCCGGAGCGGATTTCTGAAAGATGGCAGTTTGTTCTAGATCTTAAGCAAGTCAATTGAAAAATTGTGGGGTGGGGTGGGTGAGTTTGGCGCTATATATTTTTAAATAAGCTCAAAAATTCTGGTGGTTTCCTAAAAAAAAAAAAAAAAAAAGAGCTATCTGGAAACCAAGCCTTATGATGAGCGGTTGTTAGTAATGTAACGCTAACATTTAACTAGCACGGTTTTATATAGGAACACTCATATTTATATATAGCACAATTACACTTACTACACTGCAGTTAAGCTGAATATTTTTAGTAGTCCTATAAGAAATCTCGTAAAAGCATAATTCCAAGATGCTATTAAGAAAGAAGATACGCAGGAGGAAATCTGGGTGAGTCCCCATCTTGAGTCCTGTGATTGTTTGGCAAGTTTTTAATCTATTATTTCCCATATCTACCCTTCCCAAGCATCTGTGCTGTCCTGTCCTCAGGTCAAGGGAAAAGCGCGTCATGTAGAAGATTAGGGAGGTTGAGAAGAGCCTCAGCAAAGGGTGCATGATTATAGCACCACCAGGGAATCTCCTGTTAGCTTTATTTTTAACCATGCCCCCACAAAAATGAATTCCCTCCCAGTTTTAGCACAAAGTCCCTCAGGAACAAAAGAAAAGAAGAAGAACTGGGAATTAATTTTTTACAGCTGAGCTGGGATATTGAATGAAATAAGAAAAGCTCAAAGCTCACCTCAGGCCCTTGGCAGGAAGCCATATTGTGATGGCAACTGGGAGGGAAAAATCATGCAGATGAGCAGAAGAATGTGAGGCACAAGGCCGGCTGTTTCCCTCCAACTGCTGCCTGAACTGATGTGCTTTTTTGCTCAGAGGAAAGTGCCAGCGCATTCAGTGGGACTTCTGAGAAAACGGGCTTCGGATTCCAGCTTTAATCAAAAATAGATGCAGCCCAGCTTCCCCCCTTTCCTTTAGAATAACGAGACTTTGGTGAATATGCTTTTGCAGCCAGCATTGCCAATGATCAGAGATGATGGGAGCCATTGTCGAAAACATCTGGAGGGCACCGGGTTGGAGAACGCTGCCAAAGACCATCCTAGTAAAGGTCAAGGTAAAGGTAAAGGGACCCCTGAACATTAGGTCCAGTCGTGGCCGACTCTAGGGCTGCGGCGCTTATCTCGCTTTATTGGCCAAGGGAGCCGGGGTACAGCTTCTGGGTCATGTGGCCAGCATGACTAAGCCGCTTCTGGCGAACCAGAGCAGCGCATGGAAACGCTGTTTAGCTTCCCACCCGAGAGGTACCTATTTATCTACTTGTACTTCGACATGCTTTCGAACTGCTAGGTTGGCAGGAGCAGAGACCGAGCAACAGGAGCTCACCCCGTCGCGGGATTCAAACCACTGACCTTCTGATCAGCAAGTCCTAGGCTCTGTGGTTTAACCCACAGCGCCACCCGCGTCCCACAAAGACCATCCTACAGACAGCAAAATGTTGAATGTTGCTAAATGACAAAATTATGCAAGATTAGTAGAGGGAGAGATAAAGCACAACTAAGCATCACAGCTGTAAACCCAAACATTAATGGTTCCTTTGCATGGTCATCTCATAAACATCCAAAAATGCCATTTTATTATTATTACTTTTGGAAGACCCATATGTACAGAAATAGTTCTCATGACGCTTTACAGAGGGTTCCCTTGCCTCAGGGCTTGTTTAATGGCAATGTCACAAGGCAAATGCAGATAGGTTTGCAGCTATTCTTTCTTCTTATTCTTCTTCCTTTAAGATACAGACCATTTTTGCTGTAAGCATGAATACTGATATGTTTCCATAAATATACAGTGGAAATTACAGGGTAGGTTTTATGAATGGCTAACCCACACTGTGTTAATGCCTTGTTTCATTTTTGTTGTTGAAAAAAGCATATTACTATATAACTGTTACTGCTTTCAGCACATCTCCTCCAGAAGAGTCTTATTTTATTATTATTATTTATTGAACTTGTATAGTACCTGATACCCATAGATTTCAGGCTAGTTCACAACATAGAATTACAATATAAAAAAACACAAAATGCACAATGTCTTATGTCTTATTTTGTTCTCTGTGGTAATCATGTGTTACCAGATCTGTGCCTATGTACCTGTGTACCTTCAACATGCATTCAAAGAAATACAATTTGGGGTAATAAACAATGCTGTTTTGGGGATCTGATGATTGTGCACAGTAGGCCTTGCTGCAATGGGCCTGAATACCACACAGGGAGCAATCCTACATATGAGAAGAAGAAGAAGAAGAAGAAGAAGAAGAAGAAGGAGGAGGAGGAGGAGGAGGAGGAGGAGGAGGAGGAGTTGTTTGGATTTGATATCCCGCCTTTCACTCCCTTTAAGGAGTCTTGAAGCGGCTAACATTATCACTACCCAAAGGAGTCTCAAAGTGGCTAACAATCTCCTTTTCCCTTCCTCCCCCACAACAAACACTCTGTGAGGTGAGTGGGGCTGAGAGACTTCAAAGAAGTGTGACTAGCCCAAGGTCACCCAGCAGCTGATGTGGAAGAGTGGAGACGCGAACCCGGTTCCTCAGATTACGAGTCTACCACTCTTAACCACTACACCACACTGGCTCTGTGTGCTAGCACAAAGCAAGCTGGCATACGTTTGGCTGGTATAAAGTTATGCCAAATCCCAAGCCCTGTTTAGGAGCAAGGCTGCTGACTTAATATCTATGCGAGTGAAACCAAACTGGTGAAGGGCATCAAAGACCAGTAGATACATAAAACCATGTTTCTTGCTCTGATAAAATGTTCTTCTTCATTAGTAAGGTCAACATAACCCTTCCCGGTAGAAACTCCATAACCAGGCAAAGATCCCATTTGTCCTGAAAACTATATAAAAAAGGTTAAGGACCCCTGGATGGTTAAGTCCAGTGAAAGGCGACTACGGGGTTATGGCGCTCATCTTGCTTTCAAGCCGCGGGAGGTTACATTTGTCCAGACAGCCTTCTGGGTCATGTGGCCAGCATGACTAAACAGCCACTGGCACAACAGAACACCGTGATGGAAACCAGAGTGCACAGAAATGCCGTTTACCTTCCTGCCACAGCGGTGCCTATTTATCTGTTTGCACTGGTGTGCTTTTGAACTGCTAGGTTGGCAGGAGCTGGCACAGAGCAACAGGAGCTCACCCGGTTGCGGGGATTCAAACTGCCAACCTTCCGATCGGCAAGCCCAAGAGCCTCAGTGGTTTAGACCATAGCTCCATCTGCATCCCTCCTGAAAACTAAAAAAACATCTTCACCACCTGCTTCAACCAGTATATCTCTTTCCACTTGTATATGAGTCAGTTCCTGGGGTCCTTCCTCAGCCTTCGTGGGCAAGATCGCCCCCAAGGAGAGCCTATGCTGTTGGCACTTAGTTGTGACATTGACGAATGCTGCTTAAAGTAAGCTTAATTTCGAGGTGAGTTTACAAAATCACTTCAATCTGTATTGCTGCCATCTTGGCAAAATGAGAGTCCCATCTGCAATGCAATATAAGGATTCAAAGATAATAACTTTGTTTCAGAGGTGACATTTGACGTTTGTTGAGTTGCTAGCCATCATACCCACCCACCCTCACTCACTCACTGGCTAATATCGTTCTGAAGCTATTTCTCCTAAATGCTTTGGAATCCCTTGGGGCCTGCAGGATACTTTGCAGGCAATGAAATCTGAAGCCTTTCCCTTCTCGACGTTCACAAATCTGTGGCTGGAGATCAGTGCTGGCTCAGCTCCTCTGGCTGTTAAGTGTACGTACATTTTAGCTCCGTGCATTTATGTTTCCATAAGAAGAGGGCTAAACTCTGCTGCTGTCAGAGTTGGTATTTCACAGACGCCTTTCCAGGAATTGGGTCAGTGAGTCAAAACAGTCCTATTTCTTAGGAGTACTTTCAAGTGTCTGTTTTTGGGAAGAGATGATATACATTACAGTAGTCTCTTCTATTTACATTAGCCTCTTCGCTGCAAGAAATATACACTCCACTTTCCCCCTTTAGGAATAGATCGGCTGCTATGGCAAATGCACATTCTGTTCCCTAAGATGTCAGTGGAAAGACATACTGATCTCTCTCTCCCTGCTCCCCCCACTGCCGTTGCACCTCCACACCGCCTTTTCCCTTAAAATATGTCCTAGATACATATGAGCCCTTTTAAGTTCATAGGTCTGTGGGATTTATCGATATCCTTTGTCAGGACTGGAGTGCTGGCTTCCGATTTGCTTCCAAAGTGGGATATGATTTATCATCATTTTAAGTGTAAATAGCAATACCTGATGTATTCCATCATTTGGCACACACAAACTACGGTATTTCCCCAGACAATCACCTTCAAAGGATGCTGAAGGAGAACTCAATGGTAGAGCCCAAGGTCTCAAAAACCATTCTTAGAACTTTGCAGGTTAACATGGAGTGAAGATAAAGAGAGGTAAGCTTGACCCAAGTTCAGATTGCAATTTTCATTGCCGTGTTGACTGAGCATTTAGCAAGCTTTAGGAACCAGGTACCTTGCCAACAAAGGTCCGTATAGTTAAAGCTATGGTTTTCCCAGTAGTGATGTATGGAAGTGAGAGCTGGACCATAAAGAAGGTTGATTGCCGAAGAACTGATGCCTTTGAATTATGGTGCTGGAGGAGACTCTTGAGAGTTCCATGGACTGCAAGAAGATCAAACCTCTCCATTGTGAAGGAAATCAGCCCTGAGTGCTCACTGGAAGGACCGATCCTGAAGCTGAGGCTCCAATACTTTGGCCACCTCATGAGAAGAGAAGACTCCCTGGAAAAGACCCTGATGTTGGGAAAGATGGAGGGCACAAGGAGAAGGAGACGACAGAGGACGAGATGGTTGGACAGTGTTCTCGAAGCTACCAGCATGAGTTTGACCAAACTGCGGGAGGCAGTGGAAGACAGAAGTGCCTGGCGTGCTCTGGTCCATTGGGTCACGAAGAGTCGGATACGACTAAATGACTAAACAACAACAACAAGGAACCAGGTAAGCTCCCTGGGAATCAGAGTTAGGATACCCCCCTGATAAGAACTGTTGCTCTGATCTTCCTTCCTTCCTTCCTTCCTTCCTTCCTTCCTTCCTTCCTTCGTTAACTCACAGATTATCTCCCAGGCTCCATTTTAACAGTGTCAGTGATAACCATACACAAGGTGAGTGTTTTGTTTTGTTTCAGGCTTGTTAATCTCATATTGAATCAAAACAGCCATTGTGGCTCATAAACAGCGTTAAATTCCCTGATTCTCAAAGTTTGTGGGGAGGTAACTTGAAGAAACTTGGACACTTGCTTGGACAGATGCAAGCTCTTCCTTGGATTCAGATATTGCTGCAATTTTTTAATTGGAGTGAAGAAATAAAGCATTGAGCTGATGCAGAAGTCGACTTACATTCCTGCTCCTCTTCTGCCTTTTGGTTGACTCTGCTGAGGGCCAAGAGTCAACGTGTTACATTTAAGAGTGAAGACAGACATTCTAAGTGAGGCAGAAGTGGTTCCAAAGCAAATGCCTCAGAATGCTGTGAACTGTCATTCAAACCATTTGGAATGTATATGCAGCTCTGTGCAGACATTGCAGTGAATTTATGGAGGGACGAGTACAGCGGTGTAGTGCTATGGGCTCAAGGGGGTGGGGGCTGAGGACTCATTCCTACCCCTGCAGCTGGGTTCTTGTTTCCAACTGCCTAGACCTACCCAATCAGCACGAAAGGGGTGCTTTTTAGCCACTGTATGACACTCCAGTTTCAAGAGAATGGTGTACAACGTCATGGAAAACACAACGAGTGAAGTAGATATTTGAGTACTCCAATTCATTGGCCCATATATGTGGCTGGAATATTGTAGATCAAGCTGAAAAGCAATACATGGAGATCTGCATTGATCATTGCAATACATCCCTCATTATTATTATTTACCCTGATAAGATTATTGTTTAACAACGGAAATGGGTGGTGTTGTGGTCCAAACCACTGAGCCTCTTGGGTTTGCCAATCGAAAGGTCGGCAGTTTGAATCCGTGCAACAGGGTGAGCTCCCATTGCTCTGTCCCAGCTTCTGTCAACCTAGCAGTACAAAAGCATACCAGTGCAAGTAGATAACTAGGTACCACTGCAGCGGGAAGGTAAACGGCGTTTCCGTGCACTCTGGCACTCGTCACGGTCCTCCGTGCACCAGTAGCGGTTTAGTCATGCTGGCCACATGACCGTGAAAGCTGTCTGTGGACAAATGCCGACTCCCTTGGCCTGAAAACAAGATGAGCCCCGAACCCCATAGTCACCTTTGACTGGACTTAACCACCCTGCAGTCCTTTACCTTTACCTTATTGTATAATCGTAGAAGGTAACATGATCTTAGGAAATGGCATGGCTGTTACTATCACGAAGGGACTCTGCACATCTGAATTGGCCACTGCACTACTGGACACATGGGATTACACAACCTTTCCCGGATCCTGACCTCCACAGCCCTTCAATTCAATACCAGCATAGGTACATAGGAAGTTGCCTTATTCCTAGTCCATCTAGCTCAGAATTGTCCACAGTGACTAACCGTGGCTCTCCAGGATTTCAGACAAGGGTCTCTCCCAGGCCTACCAGTAGATGCCAGAGACTGAACCTATGCTCTACTGCTGACCTACAGCCCTTCCCTCTAGAGATACTATGCATGCACATTTCTATCTGCACAGGCCTCTTTTTGCACAATTGCTTTTCCAGGTTTTACAGTAGCATGCAGAGAGTCGTACCAAGTAGAACTGCCTTCACTTTCAAATGAATGTATCCCCCTACCCCTATGCAGTTATCGGAATGTCTGTCAAAAACTTCAGGCTTCACTGTTTACATCGCTGTAATTTCAGAAGAGATCTTTCCTTAACAGTTACGTTATGTGGAAAGAAAACTGTCACCATGAGAAGCTGCTGCAGTTATTGCTTTTAGGACCAGCAGCACCTTATATACCAAACCATTTTCTATCTTCAGGACAAAACGAACTCCAGCACAACTCTCGTTTTATTCCAAAGCCTTTCCCACACAGTGAGTACTTAAGACTTTGTTGTCACATGGCGGAATGATGGTCTTTGCTTCGCCTCTTGGCCATCTCTCTTCTCCATCTCGTCAGGCCTTGTTTTATTGTGACAGGATGAAATTCGCAGGCATTTGCTGCTCTATATAACTTCTTCCGGATTTCTTGGTTGGCACTCAGGTGCTAATGGAATGGAAAAGACACTTCTGGGTCAATAAAAAGGCAATTGAATGGCAGTGGCAGGGAAATAGTATGACAATTCATGGTGATGAGGCGGGAAGCCTGCTCTCAAGAGCGTTCGACCCGCTCACAATTTATTTTCCAGCCGTGCTTCCTTTGGGTTTTCTGAGGGGTTTATTTTGGCTTTGATGATGGGCTCCTTCCCCGATGTCTTATTCGTCAGTTCCGCTAAGCTTAGTCCTCTAAAGCCCTAGACCTGCCTGCTAATCTCATACCTTAACTGCTGCCAGATGTATTTCAAAATCATCTCTGCTCCAAGATTTGATAACATTTGGCAACTTACGTCTCTGTGATGCTTCACCAAGCTTTGCTGGAATCCCTTTGCGTCCTTTGGCTTGAGCCAGGGCTTAACCCTAGAAACTGTCTTTCAGTGGCACGACTCAGTTCTGAGGACATGAAGGAGCCAATGTTTGGCCCTCATCCCTTAATAATTGCAGCCAGCTGCCTTTTTTTGTGTGGTGATCAGATGAGGAGAAGCACAAAGGACACATGTCACTCAGTGAGTTTAATGGTTGAGTCGGGATTCAAACATTGGGTCTCCCCATTCCTAGTCTGACACTCTAACTGTGATACTTTGCACTGCACCACTGTGATTCTGAGGGCAGTGTCTCTGTGTTCAGGGAACAGATCCTTCTGGAGCACAAGAGACTGTGGGGAAAACTAGTCAAGACATGGGAGCACTCACATAAGCCTAAGTGCCAACTCACTGGGGCCCTGAGCACCCACAAAATTCCCCATGAAGGGTCTGGGCACCCACAAATTTCAGTGCCAGGGCCATGCACCCACAGCCCTGGGCACCCACAATTGCAGGCCCAAATTAGCACTTTGGCACATAAGGTAATCAAGGGAGTAATGGAGAGAACAGCAGAACTATGTTTTATTGAGGAAGTATAACAAACTATTAACTGAACCACTGGCTGTTGAAGACTTTCCGGGAATGAAGAGAGGGCAAGATGGAAGGATGGATGAGGGTGAGTGATGTGGTTGTGCAGTGTGACTTTGGATCCAGAGGGATTGCAATTCGGAAGCAGTTGAGGAAGAAAAAGCGGGGAAGAGGATAACTACTACTAAAAAAAACCCGGGCCATCTGGAGGGGTAGTCCAATGAGGTTTTGGGAAACCTCAATAGAGCGCAACTTCATTGCATGATCCCAAGTTATAGTATTATGAGGAGAAAAGCATCCCTCTATCCACTTTCTTCACACTATACACGTCTATTATACCCTCCTGCTTATTTGCTTCTTCTTCTAGAAGAAGCTAAAAAGCCCTGAATGTTGTAACTTTGTTTCACAGGGGAGTTGCTCCATCCCTACAATAATTCTGGTTGCCCTTTTCTGCACCTTTTTTTTCTGAGGTGCAGCAACCAGAACTCTACACAGTTCTGATTCCTTTCCAGGTGATCTTGAGTCCAGTGAGCATTTGGTCAGGAACTTTGTCAGTATCTGCTGGATCACTCCAATTACATCCTGGTGGATATTCTCAAAGAAATCCAAAAGTTTGATGAGTTAGGACTCACCTGTTACTTGGCTCATCCTACATTTGTTGCCCATTTTTCTTTTCATCCTTGTCTGGTGATTTTTTTGAAAATAAAAATAAAAGAAGACAGGAGTGGAGACAGATTTCTCTAGCATACATATGCATGAATGAAGCACTCATATTCACGCAAAGGCATCGTAATGAAAGCTGAACAAATCGCACGCTGAAGGCAGTGTTCATTTTGAACTGCTGGTTATGTATTATGGGGCAATTATATTTGTAGAATATATTTAATCAAAAGGACATCCTATTTGGTTTTAAGTCATTGCAGTGACTATCCATAAATTAATGCAGTGTGCAGCAAGTGGGAAACTATCCCCCAGCAGGGTATTGAGGCAGCACTGAAGGAAGTCCTCAAGCACAGATCTTTGGTGAGAGAAAAGGAACGCCAGAAGCTCACAATGTGCCCCTATTTTTGACTGAGTAAAGTTAGAAAGCATGTTATTGGCTTGCCATGTATCTTCCTCTGTGGTGGGCAATTAATTTATATCTAATGCAGATCACACAGTACCAACTGTTGCCTTTTGCCCTGTGGTTTGCATTTGTTAGAAATAGGGTCCTTGTGACTTTGAATGCTGAGTTTCAACATTTGAAATGGAGGGTTTCCCATTTTGGATTGGCGCATAAGAGAATTGCTAGGTGACAGAGGGGGAAATTGCAGAGCAAGCAATGGGTAGCTTTTGATTTTTTTCCCCAAACTGAATTTTAAAATGTTTAAATGATACATTATTGGCTGGAGGCAGTTTCAGATGCACACATGTTTCAAATATCTGGTTTTATTGCAATGAAGTGGTATATAAATTTTGTTGAATAAATAAATAGACGGCAGTCTGAAATAGGAATGCTGCTGAAATTCTTTTGATGAAACAATGGTGGTGATACAATGACTACTGCAATCAACACAAGATAATATCACCAAGGCAACTCTCTGGAAACAAACAATAAACATCCATTAAAATGACAAAAGTAGTTTTTTTCTCAAATAGGTTTTATCTTAAACAATAGCAAACGCAGTAAATAAAGAGCTCACTTGTAATATATCAGTGGTTCAGTGCTCATTTCTTCTCTTTCCAAAATAATTCGTTTTCTTAAACAATTGCAAATGCAGTAATAAGGGTCCACTTTTGGTATACCAGTGGTCCAGTGCTTGGATGTCATTCCGGTAATCTGATGTTTTGTCACTAAAGAGCTTAGTCATCAAGCTTTGTAGTAAATAATGTACTAGAAAAGACAGTATGTAAACGACTTAAGGAGGTTTAACAAACTGAAATACATGGTCCTCTTTCTATGCTCTTCCTGATGGAAGCATGCAGATGGGGACAGATATACCCCCTTCCCCCCCCCCCTTGGTGAAATTCTTTCGAGTCAGGTAAATGGGCTCAATAATTGTACTACCTTCACTGATAAAAAGGGGAATCTGAGACATGTTAATTGTGGGAAAGCTGAGGGAAGCAAAGCATCAATGCGGGTGGGAATGGAGGCTTACATCAGTGGGTATGAATTTGGTCAATTAATTAATTCCATTTATGATCCAGTGCTCATAAAATGCATCAGAGCAATTTCACAGCCAAACACCAACAATTAAAACAATTGAAAACTATTTCCTATGTAAAAACAATTACATATATAGAAACGATGAAAAGTTGTTAAATCAAGATCCCATTGCAGTGCTTCTCTCGCACTCAGCAAGTCTATTTTTACAGCCAGCCTGGTTGAACTTAGAAGGGTATTATTGAAAAGCATATTTGCATGCCTTGCCTCTGCTCTGCTGAAAAAGCGAAGAGATGAAAAGATCCCTTTGGATGTACAAATTAATAAAGAAGGTGATGTGTACTGATAGGTTCCTCATTATTTCATTTCAAATAAATTGTCCTTCATTCTTATGATTTTGATCATTGACATGTGTATTAATGAGGAAAAGGAATGGAAAAGGTATTATTAATGGGAAAACATAGACAAAATAGAAGCAGGATATATAATGATTTGCAGTGCAATCCACACCCCAAATCCGCTGGGATTGCAGAGTTTGGATCTGGTGGATTTAGGGCTTTCCTGGATTAGCCAGGACTGTGCTGGCACAAGTCTCTTACTCCAGCTAAGATGGAGGTACATTGGCATAAGTCCCTCACCACAGCTTAGGCAGGGCTCAACCAGAAGAACTTAAGCCAATGGAATTTATGCTGGCATAAATCCACAAAAAGCGGCATTCTGCCAGTGTGGCATGGCATGACTGGAAACATACACCGATTCCAAACCCCATTCAGCTTGATCACGTGATCTAGGGCATGATCCTCAAAACTTGGGAAGTTGCAAGGATATTCACTGGGAGTTCCTAGACCAGTTTGACAACTTCTTGTGTAAATCGGCAGTTCATGAAAGGGTTTTATTAGTGAATTCAGTTACCAGTGGTTTCACGAATTCCCAAGCCTTTATGTTATCAACAAGTTGTACAAACATGTAAGAGTCACTCATGCAAGTATGTAGCACCAGTAATTCTGACGAGAGCCTTAACCCACCCAACAGTTAACTACACCCTTTCACGTGGGAGACCTGCATTTACTGGATGATGCTAGTTGCTTGCCTTATTAAATGATTGATTAAAGGTATTTCGTTGCAAAGCCTTCCTCGGACGTCTCTCTTTCTCCAGCTTTCCTTGTTTATAAAAATGTTTCTTAACAAAATGTTTCTTAACAGCAAACAGATTAACTTGGGTTAATTATTATTTAACTAAAAGGGTTATCTCATTATTTCATCCCTGTTTTTTTTAAATAATAATACACTGTCTAAATACAACATGGAACAAATAATTATGGAGTTAAAGTTCTGCTTTATCGCTCCTTTTATCCTATAAACACACACACACACACACACAAATGACAGGTGAAGGATTAATGGAGCCTAAAGCTAACATACAAGAGATAAGAAAAAGGAAAGGGATGTTCAAACATCAGTATCCTTCGGGCTGTTTATTGACTGTTTCGTGTGAATTATCAGCAGCTTAGTATTGATGAGTTCTGTTCATACATTCACAGTGTTTCTTCAGGACTGCAATTCAGCTTGTAGACAGGTATAGGATTCAGACATCAGTATTCTTCTGGGGAGGGCCATAGCTCAGTGGTACACTAATGCATTCTGCTTTGAATGCAGGAAGGTCCCAGGTTCAATGCCTGGTATCTTCAGGTAGGGCTGGGAGAAGAGCTTTTCTGAAACCCTGAAGACTTGCCACCAGTCGGATGTAGACAGAACTGAGCTAAGGCAGCTTTCCATGTTCATATCACATGATAAAACTATGTGCTGAAATGTGTTTGGATTCTTAAAGACAAAATGCTACCTATCATAATTAATAAAGAACAAAAAGTTACCCACCTGTGTTCTAGCATGAACTAGTCTTTGCTTTCTCTGTCCCCAATGTATTGGCCCAAATTATTTACATCTCCATTCCTCCAAATCAGCTTCTCTGACCAGTTGTTGAGGTTCAACCCCACTCTGGAACAGCAAACATGGCAGAGGGTGCTTGGGGTGCAGGTTGATAGTCTGCTGATAGCTTGACCCACACCTCCACACAAGTGATCAAACAGTGAAGGCCACTTTTATGAGTTCCCCTTTATGACTCACAACATCCCTAATGAGTTCTATATGAACTGATGTTACACATTTGTGTCGGTCAATTTGCATATACATGATTTAGTAAGCATTAAAGTGGGACTCGATTTGCACAAAGCAACAATTTGCTCCGACCAAAGACTGAGGTTACAACCACTCATACTATTAGATTTAAGGAACAGGTGGCCTCTGAGCACATCCTGAGCTTGGAAATTTGGTTTTATCATCTGTCCTGATCTAAGCTCATAGTTCTTTCACACAGACGTCCACTCCACTTCATTTCAGCAGCCTAATTGAGCTGGGGAAAGTCATTTTGTGGTTGCCATTTTTAAACAACTAGGAACAAAGTCAGAAGTTGGAAGCCAAAGGGGTGGGGAAGACGAAGAATACACAGGGACACACCAAAGTTCAGAAGCCCTTGTTGCTCAGGCTAGGCCTAACTCAAAGAGGAAGCCCTTTTGTCCAGGCTCGAGGACTGATTTGAGCAGGTGGCCCAGCACAGTGCCTGAGAGAACTTAACTGCCTAAGCCAAAGCTTTGACCTGCAATTCTGTGGATTACCACATGAAATAGCTAATCTGTGGCCCTTCAGGTATTCCTGGACCATAACTCCCGTAATCACTGGCTATTGACCATGCTTGCTAGGACGGATGGGAGTTGGATCTAAACACGACGTGATGGGCCAAAGATTAGCTATCTGTGATTTACCCAGATCAGAAGGCTTCCCGTTTGAGAACTGAAAGCTCCTGACAGAATGGGAAAGAATGTGGAAGCTTTGGGGCTCTTTAACTATAATTAAACTTGAGTTACATGGAAAACTCTGGAAATGAAGCAGTAGTTTTCTGTCACAAGATACGCTACAAATTATGCTATTTGCATTATTATCAATAGCAGAACATATGTGAACAGACTGCAGCCTAGTTGCCTATTAGATGCCATCCTGTAGTAATTTGAAACACCCTTAAAATTGCTTTTAAATATACTCTTACATCATTATAACTTTAGAAGAGTATCAGTGCCTTCAGAATCTTTTGTTCTTTTATTCTCTCATTTGCCACATCGTCATTTTCTCTGCCTGGAAGGTAAAAACCAGCTAGAAAACAAACTCCTGGTTTTGTGGTTGGGAGAAGGAGGCCTTCATATGTTTTTTTTAACTCACCACACAAAAGACAAGGAGCCATTTGCTCTTCTGCTCCTTAAGCATGTTATTGTCATTTGGGCTGCCAGGAGACAAAAGGAAGATTTTCTCTTACCAAGCATTTTGAACCAAGCATATTACAGGCACAATTTATTTGTCTGCTTGGCCTATAAAGTCTGTGGGGAGGGAGTGAATGTAATTCTGTCATGACTCATTTCTTTACAAATAGCCCTTTGTCCAGTTGCAGCTGTGTGCTAAAGTTGTCTCCTCCTCTCCCCAAATCCTTAATAGTCAGGTGATTCCTCTTTTCTTTGTCCTTAAAAATGACATTAGCTTCACTTTTTCGTACTAGGGTTAAATTTTATCTGGAGTCCCGGTCCCCACGCCCAGCGTGGGCGGCATTGCTGAATCAGGAGTAAGCTGAGGGCAAACAGACCAGGCAAGATTTCAGGGCAGAATCATGGATACTGAAGGGGGAAGAACTGCCCCCTGGCTCAAATTAGACAGGCTTGGAAATAAGACAAGCTATTATTTCTGCCCCCCCCCCCCCCTGGGAAAACAGCTCAACCAATATTCAAGCTTTTTGAATTCAAACTGCATCCATCCCTACCTTCAATAATCTCCAGTCTTCCCATTCCCACTGGCTTGGCTGCTGACGGACCTCTGGTAGATGTGTATGAGCAAGCAGAAAGCAACATCTCTCCCCTATCCCTGCTGCTGCACGGCACCCAGGCATTGGCAGGCCTCGACAACATGACATTTCCTTGGGGAACACCACCACTCCAGGCACAGGGAGAGTCCTCCTTTTTTATTACTTGATTCCACCTGGGCACATAGCTGTCAACCGTCCCTTATTTGGCAGGAAAGTCCCTTATCCCAGCGCCGTGTCCTGCTGTTGTCCCTTAAATTTCCCAGGTTTCAAAGGAAGCAGCTCCTCTCCCTCCCTCCCGGCCGGCCAGGGAGGAGGGAGGCTCCAACTGTGCTGCTTGGCTGCCCTCTCTGGCCTCCTCTCACCAGCCTCGGCCCCTGGGAGCCCCCCCCCCCCACCTTGAAGAGCCTTGAGAGGAGAGCGAGGGCAACCATAGAGAAAGCAATTCAGAGAGAGGAGGAGGAGGAGGCGCGGGCAGGTGTTCCAATGGCTAACCATAGAGGGGGAAAGTGGAGGAAGGACCGCAAGCGCTTCTCCCATAGATTTGTTGTGGTAGACTAGCATAGATGGTCTGGTCTGCGGGCTTACTTTGGGCGCTATTTTCCCACCCCTCTTCCTCCCGCCCCGCCTGATGGAACTGAGAGCTGCAGATGGAGCACGAGAGAAAAGATACAGAACTGCAGCAGCATCTTCGTAGCTTGGACTTTGTTTTGCGCGAAAAGTGGTGGCTGCTTGTAGTTATTTAATTGCAGTGTTTCATCAGCTGGTGTCTTGAGCAGCAACCTCTGAAAATGAAGGGCTAAAAGCTGGCGCTGCTCTCCCAAATTACCTGGTCCCTTTTAACTTTGTATTGCAGCTGGTTGTCTAAAATCCCTTATTTTGGCTGCTGGTCCCTTATTTTTGAGGCTGCTGGCCCCTTATTTTCAAATCTGTAAATTGACAGTTATGCCTGGGCATCCCTGAGATTTTCATACTTTTCAGTGTATGGGTGATCCACCCCAATAAGCGTCACCTAGTGCTTTTCCTGCAGTCCATTACTCACAGACTTTGTATCTGGCATCTGTGTCTTTCTCATGCATTGACTTTTCTGCCTCACACCTGGTGTTTTGTAAGTGCAGATGTTGTATAGGTTTGAAACTTCAGGTAATGTGCCAGTAAACCAGATGCGGCTATTGGGTGTGAAGAAATCCAAAACTGCTTCTCCATTGCCAGTAAAACTATCCTGTAGTCTGAGCTCATACACAGGTCATGTACTGATTTCTTCAAGACAGCTTTTGGGTGTAATTGTGTGTAGAGTTGGAGTTCTAAGTCCAAGAGTGAGAGCCAGGACAATATTGTGAGAATATGTGGTAACCTGGATTTGAATGTGGGGTTCCCCTCGTAAGTCCTAACCAGTCTTGTGGGTTTTGTGGAGACATCTACACCTGCAACTATCTATAATATGTGTCCAAAATAAAAGATTAAGGCCCTGCTTTCTGTGCACTCTGTCAATTCTCAACTTCGTATCTGGCATTTGGTGTCTTTGGCACGACTTGTTTTTTTTCCTGCCTCACACCTGATGTTTCATAAGTGCAGATGCAATACAGATCTTCTAAACTTCAGATAATGTGCCAGTAAACCAGATGTGGACTTTGGGTGTGAAGAAATACAAAACTGTTTCTCCTTTGCTAATTTTTAAAAAAAGAAGAAGCCTTTGATCTGCTGCATCAACCTAATGGATGGGAAACCTATGATCGTCCAGATGTTGTTGGACTACAACTCCCATCAGCCCCAGTCAGGTTGGCCAGTGGCCCAAGATGTTGGGAGTCTTAGTCCAACAACACATAGAGGATCACAGGTTTCACATCCCTGGCAGTGTGTGTGTGTGTGTGTGTGTGTGTGTGTATGTGTTTGCCTGTTGGATGTTATTTATGGCTCCTTGCCATTTTTCTTTAGCTTAGCCCAGCCACTCCCAATGTGCTACTCACAGGTGCACATACACCCACAGAGGCTTTCCTGGGCAACCACAGGATCTCTTTCTGCTGCTGAAATTAAGCTTGAAACAAAGATTCTGTTGACGTCAATAGAATAAGCTGCAGAGTGCCTACGTGTATAGTTCCCTTGGTTTGCAAATGTCCACAGACCCCAAAATTGTTTGGCAACCCCTGGCTCAACTTTTCCCACTAAGTGAACTTGGAGTATGCCAATTTAAAGCAAATAAAAACATTCAAGAATTATTTCTGCTTCCAGTGGAGCAATATTTAAGTGTGAGTGCTGAGCCCTTCATTTACATGCAGGGGAAGAAATCAATAAAATATACCAAAAGCTCAATAGGGAGACGGCGAGTTACATTAAGACCTTCCGAGTATTAAATTTTACCTCAGTATATTGCCTGAAGTGGTTATATCAGCAATAACATCTAATCTGGGTTGTGTATCGCATACTATTAAATGGCCCTATAAGAGCTGGTGAAGGCATCTGGGCTGAAAATAAATAATTACATAGACTCTCTAGGGAGCCAAACTAACTAATTAGACTATGAGAATTATTGTTTCCAGTGCAGAGAATAAATTCATACTGTTTCCACTGACACTGAATATAACCCTGGGGGGGGGGGGGGACCCTCCAGGCCCTCAGAAATCAATACAGGACAAAGGAACATAAAAATGAAGGATAGAGAGTGCCTACATTGATCAGAATGGAAAGCCCCATTCACAAGAGTGCGTATAAAGTCGAAAAGCGTTTTACCTTTGGCTAATTATTACATGTGGAGGTACTGTTTATGTAATGTCGTGAGTCACTCATTGCCATCCAAAGCCACTTGTATAAACCTACTATATAACTCAGCATGAGCTCAGCTCAGCTTCCCTAGAGAAGTGCAGGCAGTTTACACTTCTCTACCTCCCCAGGGCCTCTCCTTGCGTTATGAAAGCTCCGGGCTTTCAACCATATCAGGAGCCAGTGTGAACTGCCACATGGTTGACTTTACAGAGGACTGTCCTCCATTTGAAGGCATCTTCTGCTTCGGAGGTTCTGGAACTTACCTCTCCCCAGGGCCCAATTAAGAGAGATAGAAATTACATGGCCCCACCAGTCACAAAAGGGCAGTGCAGGGGCAAAGCCAGTCGTAAAATGGGGGCAAATTTGAGGTGGCACTTGGCACAATCAGTTGGCAGTTACTATTTACTATTGACATTGAGTCCCTCTTTGGAAATCGTTTATCCTGTTCCAGTCCCGCAGTCCATTTGTTCCTTTTGCCTCTTCCTCTCTCTTCCTTCCCACTCAGTTGGCCACTCTGTCCGTTTTCTCTTTTTCCAGCTTAGCACACTCCAGCCTTGCTCTCTAATCAGCTCCTGTTCCACAGAAGTCTACACGTCACAGATTCAGGATGCTGCTGCAGCCATTAGTCCAATCAAAAGGCTACAGCACAGCCTAGGGATGAGGCCTACTTAAAAGTGGGCTAAAACTCAACAGTGGTCCCTGCTCCACAGAGAGTTTAAGACAGTGGAATGACCCAGTAGTCAGTTTGATAATTTATGCTTCTGAAGGACCCAATCCAAAGGCTGAAATATGTCTAAGAACCAAAACTGGCTTACACGCTATACTAGCCATTGAGAAGACCCCTGAAATACTTTTCCTGTCACAAATGCACCTCTATAATGGGTGTAATATGTCACCAGGTGCAACTCACTATTGCAGATACTAATATAGCGCAGTTTGAAGTGACTGGATGCATGAAAACTGACTCATTTTGGAAATAAAGCGTTGTCCAGACCCATTAGATATTATTCAAAAGCTTACTTGCAGAACTTCTTCAAAAATAACCAAAAGCAGTAAATGATACATCCAAACAGTTCCATAAGACATATGCCAGTCCAAGGCATAAGCTTAGCATCTTACAAAATATGAAATAATTGCAACAGACCTAGAAGCAGAGGTCTGTCTCTTCCCACAGCCTGCATTCCAGCCTGCGACCCGCCTTAGGCTGTTTACCTTCATTGACACGTCCTTACTTCCATGGAGCATGAGAACAAAGAACCTAAGGCAACTCCCTTAAAAATGGAGATTTGCAGCCAAATACCTTTGTCACTTGATCTAAGGTTAAACACCCATGTGTTAGTTAGCAGGAAAAAACAATAGTAAATTATCAACTCAGTTATTGCTCAGAGAGCCCATTCTTGGCTTTAATATGACCCCCATGGAAAATCCCCATGTTAAAGCCTTCATTAATACACATAGCCGTTGCCATTTCAGTGTCAATTAAACCAATTATACTTAACACTCACCATACAGATCCTATGAATCACAAGGCAAAGGATGCTGCCACCCCACTGCCTTGCTTTGGTAAACAGCATAAGGATTTATGGTAGGTAGAGTGGAGAGGAAGTAACTTGTAATGACATCACTGGGTTTAAGAACAGGTCTAATGAATTATAAGATTGCTGATAATTAAACTGATAAAACAATATTAATCCGAATAATTTCCTGGATTAATTACACATCGGGCTGGGAGTAGGATATTCCCCCATCTTGTAGCTTGTAAATAGATCGAACTTGCTGTATCCACCCCCCACCCCCGAAAAGCCAAAAGCAGCAATATGGGATTAATATTTTTGGACATTTTTATGTGGAAGCTCCAGCTGCACACAACATATAAACGATCCAGCAAAGACGACGTTCTCTTGGAATTTACTTAGCAAACATAAGCATTCAGCTTCCTTCCTCTGCATTTTAATTGGAAGATTTGAAGGATAATAGGTCACTCTGCTGGGTCTTCCTTCAGTATTAATAACCAAACTGTACTCATAAAGTAGACAGAAATTATACTAAGATGTCTCAGGCTATATTTGCTCAAAACTCTGCGGGTGATGTGTGCGTGCATTTCGTAAGATACAGTAAGAAAGACAGTCAAGATGCATTAATGAATGATAGTGTAGAAAGACTCTAAAAACCTGCAGTTCTAAGAAACTGGAAGCTATGTGCAATATATGGGGCTTTGCTTTATTTCAAATGTGAAAATTTATATGCAGGACTATGATGACACCTCTGGAAAAAGGTCTTGCCTCACGGGGACAGGGACAAGCTATTTCTGCAAACTGTTGGAAGAAAGAAGACGGAGTGAAACCATGAGTTGAGATTACATCAATGTCCTTCTCCAGTACAGTGGTAAAAGATAAAGGGACCCCTGACCATTAGGTCCAGTCGTGGCTGACTCTGGGGTTGCGGCGCTCATCTCGCTTTATTGGCCGAGGGAGCCGGGGTACAGCTTCCGGGTCATGTGGCTAGCAGGACTAAGCCACTTCTGGAGAACCAGAGCAGCGCACGGAAACGCCGTTTACCTTCCCGCCAGAGCAGTACCTATTTATCTACTTGCACTTTTTGACGTGCTTTTGAACTGCTAGGTTGGCAGGAGCAGGGACCGAGCAACGGGAGCTCACCCCGTCACGGGGATTCAAAATGCCGACCTTCTGATTGGCAAGTCTTAGGCTCTGTGGTTTAACCCACAGCGCCACCCGCGTCCAGTACAATACAGTGGTACCTCAGGTTAAGAATTTAATTCGTTCTGGAGGTCTGTTCTTAACCCGAAACTGTTCTTAACCTGAGACACCACTTTAGCTAATGGGGCCTCCCGCTGCCGCCGCACGATTTCTGTTCTCATCCTGAGGTAAAGTTCTTAACCTGAGGTCCTATTTCTGGGTTAGCGGAGTCTGTAACCTGAAGCGTCTGTAACCCAAGGTACCACTGTACTTTAGGAAAGGATTTGCTCAACCTTTAAAAATAAATAAACTCCTAGGTCTCGTTGGACAGCATCTATCATGCTGCTTTCTACATGCTTGATTCTGATTAGAGCTTAGAACTCAAAGGAGGATAGGAAGTTATTTTTCTCTCACTCTGCCTTTGGCTATACCCATCTTTCCTTCTGGATCAATAAAATTAGATTAATCTTTTCACAAAAGCAAAATAAATGTTGCAGGGTTTTGGTTTTGCATCTAATGAATTTGTGTGAGCTGCCCAAGTCTGATGCTGATGAGTGTCCAGAAAACAAGCTACCAAAGTAGGAAAGGGTTATAGGTGTTTTAAATAGTCCGAGAATAGTTATTTTTTTTTTAGGTTACTTGTAGTATTTTTAAAATTTTACCAGTAGTTCAAAAACCCAGTGATGGTAAACGTAAATTATTGTTTTCTCCTATGCTGAGTTTTCTGTTCATTGATACTGTTTCTTTTAAAAGATTTGTTTCACCAGTTCTTAAGTGTGTGTGACTTCTGTATGTGAGAGCGAGTCATCTATTCCTTTTGACAAAGGGGAAGAGAGGAAGGAGCAGCAAAACCCCAAAGGCAATAAAAAACAGGGCAGATCCTTGAAAACAGTGCTGAACAATATCTTTATCAAATGATACTAATGAAACTTTAAAATTCCCCAGTGCATTTCAGCAGATGACCGAAAGAACCGACATGTAAATAAATAAGTCAGCCGCAGTACAACTGTAACTTTTGGCTACCATCGTGATTTCCGTGTGGAATTATGGAATCATTACTGCCTATTGTGAAAACAATTGTACACAACTCTCTAGTTTGTTCCCCTGAATAGGTTCTCTGTGCCAGTCCTGTATTTTAAACTATTCAAGGACTCCAAAATTGTTAACTATTGTGCCCTAAAGTTTTGCAAAATGGGAATAATCTAATGCCTTGAACTCAGCTTCGGTGCAATTTCCTGATTTGTGGCTGGCAATATTAGAAACATGTTGGCATTAACTTCAATGGCAGTACCACATTCAAAAGAAATTGACTGTGGAGTGAGCCAACCTCAAAATAAAAGGGTCTAGACACAGACTGGAAGGCAACTAACATTTATTTCTGAGCTTTGGTACCATTTACAACAGGAGTTTTGGCCCGTGAGAAAGGCTTTCGCTGGCCTTTTTCTGATGTCAAAGCCATGTTTTGGGAGGTAAGAAGAGAGCACAATGGAAGATCAAACATGGGGAACGTACAGCATGCTGTTTAAATCAAGGATGATTAATTGCTTCTTCCAAACCTTTACATGAAATACTGCTAAAAATACAAAATGAGAATTGGCTGCCCTGTATTCATTGTAAGTTTGCAATTTCTTTTAAACAAAATAACTGGTGGTATTTTTCTTACTGTTGCGTTTCAACGGAGTTATTTCAGAACATAAGAATACAATTATCGCATAATGAGTCCATAAATATATTCCTCCCTCCACTTTGCTCCTTTAGACATCTACAGTGACTTCTTGCATTGTAGATAGATCCATGGCGTTTCTAAACAACTTTTATTGTGCAAGATCACCAACAGGGATCCTTTTAAGATTTGATTCTAATTATATCCCTGGATAGGTTCATCCAAACATTCGGAGCTCTGACATCTGAGTTCACTTCTTCTCTGCCATTTCTCATCTTCCAGTTCACCCGCTTCCAGGAGATTGTCTGCTCATTTCCATCACTATATATTATAAGCAACAGTTCGTTCCCTACTCTATTCTTAGCATATCTTGATCTTGACTTGATTTAAAGTTTAAATTGTGATCTTTTTCAGGCAACATGCGAGGTAAAATGATTAGAAGATCAACCTTGCAGTGACAGGTCCTGCTTCAAGCATCTGAAGGTCTATACCAGGCTTCTCCAACCGGACGCCCTCCAGATATTGTTGGACTGCAACACTGTCATCTTTACCTTTGACTCTGTTGGCTGGGGCTGATAGGAATTGCAGTCCAACAATATCTGGAGGGCGTCAGGTTGGGGAAAGTCTATACATAGTACCGTATTTTTCGCTCTATAAGATGCACCAGACCACAAGACGCACCTAGTTTTTGGAGGAGGAAAACAAGGGGGAAAAAATCTGAATCTCAGAAGCCAGAACAGCAAGAGGGATCGTTGCGCAGTGAAAGCAGCGATCCCTCTTGCTGTTCTGGCTTCTGGAATAGCTGCACAGCCTGCATTCGCTCCATAAGACGCACACACATTTCCCCTTACTTTTTAGGAGGGAAAAGGTGAGTCTTAAAACGGTAAAGGTACCCCTGCCCATACGGGCCAGTCTTGACAGACTGTAGGGTTGTGCGCCCATCTCACTTAAGAGGCCGAGGGCCAGCGCTGTCCGGAGACACTTCCGGGTCACGTGGCCAGCGTGACAAAGCTGCATCTGGCGAGCCAGCGCAGCACACGGAACGCCGTTTACCTTCCCACCTGTAAGCGGTCCCTATTTATCTACTTGCACCCGAGGGTGCTTTCGAACTGCTAGGTTGGCAGGCGCTAGGACCAAACAACGGGAGCGCACCCCGCCGCGGGGATTCGAACTGCCGACCTTTCGATCGGCAAGCCCTAGGCGCTGAGGCTTTTACCCACAGCGCCACCCGCGTCCCTGAGGTGAGTCTTATAGAGCAAAAAATACGGTATGTGCATTCAAAGTTGCATACATATAGGACTGTCTCTGCACGGGCAGAAACACTGCTTTTTCAGTTGCATATATAAAGGCTGCTTATGTCAGGTTCAGAGTCTGAATCAGCCTCTTTACCATGCCTGTTTATTCTTTCCTGTACGTTGTGTTTCCTCCCAGGTTTGTAGCTTTCCTCCACAAGACTGCCTTGCCTTGCAAACTCCAGCTCTCTCCAGTTTCCATCTTCTCACCTTCCATGTGGCTTCTCTCGAAGATATAGATGGGGAGGCATTTTTAAAGCCACCCAGACTATCAAGAGATTGATGCATAGGATGGAAATGGCACCTTCTGCATGAGTTCTGCGGCTCATCAAAATACAGAAAAACCTCTCAGAGGAATAGAGTTGAAATTCCAAACTGTCACCTCCATAACACTCAGGAACAACCAGGATAAAAGCCATGCTGGAAGAAGAAACAACAGGGGTTGAGATGGGTGAGGAGAGATTTCTATGAAGATGGCTTGTGGATTTCTAGAGTATTGTTTCACCGGTAACTCTCTTATCATTGGCTAAGCTTGCTAGGGATGATGAGATGTTCCCACCAAAGGAAGACTGCTCCCATCTTGAGCTGAGTGAGTTCTAGATGCTCAGCCCTTCTCTCTTGTCTCAGAAAGGTCCAGGGGGAGCTTCTTCCTACAGGGGCAGACTTTGGTGCTATGGCACCCTGAGCTAGGCCAAAATTTGGTGCCCTGGTCCACTCATCAAGCTAGGCTTTGGGGAAGAGGTGTAAGAGCTCTGGCAGGGTCCTAGAGCCCTCCCATCTCCTTACCAAAGCTAGGCAAACCCTAACTAGACTTTGGGATGTAGATGAGAGGACTCTAGGACCCTGTCAGAGCCTTCATACCTCCTTCCTGAAGCCAGGCAATTGATTACGGGCCCATTGTGGGAAGATCGTGCTGCCCTAAAACTGCCTCTGCTACCTAGTATGACACTAGGATACAACAAGGATGAGAGCAGGAAATGCTGCTTCCATACAAGCTCCATGTAATTTCTGTTCCTAGGAGATATGTGAACACGATTTGAGTATATTTTGTAAGACACTTCAGAGCCTTGGAGGATCTAAACCAGGCTGTAATTATTTTAAATAAGTAATAATAGATTCTGGTAGAGTTTTGTTTAGAGGTAGGTTAGTTTGGAATCAGGAAAGATCTGCTGGTGGTCTAGGAGGGTTTTATTTTGGTTATAATGGTAATGTAAACCTTGATTTTCTGCTCTGCTTTTGAAAATCACAATTCCTTTTTTCACAATAATTTTAAATATTTCAATCTCAGGGAACCCAGCATAAATCACTGTCTTTTTCAAGGCTGTTGTCATAACTCATTTCTTAATTTGTGTATAAAACCATCAACAAGTTAGCCAAAATTGCTTTTAGATTGTATGCTTATTCCTTAGAGTAAAATAATAAATCTTAATCAGTGGTAAATAAAATGTATTCATTTATTTGTGTGTGTAAGAAAAAGGAAGAAGCGATCGACTGAGTTTCATGCAACTATGCCCAACACTATTCTTTTTAGATAATTTAAAGAAAAAATATATGGTATCAACATTTTGCACCACATTTGTAACTAATCAAAAAACATTTAATGCCTGGTCCTGTTGCTTGATGTACACAAACGAAAGAAAAAAATCAGGATGGTCTACAGTATGCGCTACATGAGATCATTATTGTGATTCATGAACCAGACTAGGAGGTAGTAGTAGGAAGCACCTCAGTGAATTGGTACCTGCACAGTGTGATTGCTGGTTTTACAATACAGATGCACACATGCTGATCAATCCTGCTGGTCCATTTGAGCTGGCAATAGCCAGCCACATCTCCCAGTTAGAATTCACATCTCCCAGTTGATACTTGGGATCAAGAGCACCTTGATCCCAAGTAATCTCCACTGTATTCAGAAATAAACTCAGATCTCACTATCCAAACACAATGCGTCGTTGGGAAATGGTTCGTTAGGTGAGCATTTGCACAACAAGTCAGCGATTTCCATGAATTCCTATAGGGAAATTTCTAATGCGTTCCTGACCACAAAAATGGGGAGGAAAAAATAATATTCCCGGAAAACCCTCTGAAGCCTTGCAAAAGGCAAAGAAGAAGAGGGAAAGTTCTCTTATTTGTCTGTTCTCTTCCCCTTCCCCCTTCACTCCCACCATGGATTTTGGCAAAATGGCTGTCACAGACCAGCAAAACACGAAAAGTAAGGCTTATTTGAGGCAGCTTAATTGTTTAGGGTACTACAACAGGTCTGGCTGTTTGGATATCTGAATCTGTGGTGTGTATAGTGAGGTTTTGCATACTACTTCCCGATGTTTGGATAAGTGATTTTTAAAATAAAAATGAGCATTTGGAGAGCGGGACCTGTGTGTATCCTATTTCAGAGGAAATGTTTATTTGGCTAGTTGGGGACCTTTTTTCTGGAAGTAAGTGACTGACAACTTACCAGAAATTAAGAACCGATGGTACAGGTTAAACTGATGCATTACAAGCATCAACAACTTTGCAATGACCCACAATAGACCCAGGCAAACAGCAAAAATGGCAGCAGCAGAAAACCTTTCGTCAATAAACAGCAACATTTATCATGAACTGTCTAATGTAGAAGAGGTAAGTTTCTACATGGTGCCAAAAGGGTGTTAATGATAGTGCCAGGTGGACTTTACTGGGAGAACATTGCAGAAGCGTGGAGAAACAACAGAAAAGTCTCTCTCCATTGTCACCAGCCACCAACCTCTCTGAAACACCTGGATGAGGGCCTCAGGTGAAGACCAAAGTGTTGGGCACAAACATAGGAAGTGCCTGCTGGATCAGACCAATGGGCAATCTAGGTTGATATCTTAAAGATACTGGGGTCCAGAACCATACAGGGCTTTATAGCTCAAAACCAGCAGGTGGGCTTGCGAACTCTACCAAAATTGATGTACTACGGTCAGCCCAATGTGAGACTAGGGGTTAAACCACAGAGCCTAGGACTTGCCGATTAGAAGGTCGGAGATTTGAATCCCTGCGACCGGGTGAGCTCCCGTTGCTCAGTCCCTGCTCCTGCCAACCTAACAGTTCGAAAGCACCTCAAAGTGCAAGTAGATAAATAGGTACCACTCCGGCAGGAAGGTAAACAGCATTTCTGTGCACTGCTCTGGTTCGCCAGAAGCGGCTTAGTCATGCTGGCCACATGACCCGGAAGCTGTACGCCAGCTCCCTCAGCCAATAATGTGAGACTATCAGCAACTGGGCAACACCATTCTGCACAAAGTGCCGTTTCCAAACCATCTTTAATGGAAGTCCCATGCAAAGCAAATTACAGCAATCCAGTCTTGAGGTTTCCGCAGCATAAAGTACTGCAGCCAGGTTACCCCTGTCCAGAGACTTTCTCAGGTGTTAAGCTCTTGGTAGTTCCACCACCCTCAGGGCATCCTCCAAGTTTCCTAGCCCCTGATATGGAGGAGGGGAAAATGCAACCATAGATAGCTTCCTTTTCATAGAGGGTGCCATGTCTTTCCCTGAGATGTCTAGCAACTTGCTCTTCCAGTGTGGTGTAGTGGTTAAGAGTGGTAGTCTCGTAATCTGGTGAACTGGGTAGGCGTCTCCGCTCCTCCACATGCAGCTGCTGGGTGACCTTGGGCCAGTCACGCTTCTTTCAAGTCTCTCAGCCCCACTCACCTCACAGAGTGTTTGTTGTGGGGGAGGAAGGGAAAGGAGAATGTTAGCCGCTTTGAGACTCCTTAAAGGGAGTGAAAGGCGGGATATCAAATCCAAACTCTTCTTCTTCTTCTCTTCCTCTTGGGTATTTATTCCCTTGTGTTTGATCACGCTAACAAATCGCACAATTTACGACACAGCACAGGATCTTCGGTGCTCTGCATAGCTTCTGACACAGCTGAAGCAGGATAAGAATGCAAGCTGGGAAGGCAAGTCGTCTTACAAAACCCCAGGTAAATTTGCTAGTTAGCTTGCCACCAGCGAAAAGGAATATGTCACACGGTTCAGGGTACAATATTATATGACCTCACTCCTGAGCGGAACTGGCAATGTGTTAAGGTAGGGGATTTTGGAGGGATCTGTTTGTGCTGCTTGTTGAAATAGTAATGTCTTCTGCAGAGGCAGAGATATTCATGGTAAAGCTAGACTTCCTGTATTGAGCAGTGTGATGTTTTCGCATTTAACTCTGATGTGGGTGTCCCCCCCCCCCCCGCAACTAAATTCTCTTCAAGTTTTGCTCCGAATGTTGTGTTTCTCGCTCTTCAATGCCATCTGAAAATGTAAGGCCGAGAGGTGACATAATCTGCAAGAGAGAATTGCTTCATCATATCCGTTTCTGGAAAGGATGTCTTTAAAAAGTAGTCATAATGATGGGGAGGAAACCTCAACTAGATGGTGCTATCAGATCCATTATGAGGGCATATTTTTATGAGCTGTGTGGAGGATAAGTAATCTCTTCAGGGTAAGCAATGAGGGGAATTCCATTAGTGGCAGGGAAATGGTCTAGGCTTCCTCTGAGCGAAGAGGCAGAATTTTAACAATGAGCTCCTATGTACCCAGTCCATCAATGTGCTGAATCACTTTATTTGAGCTTTTATTGCAATTAGAGCATTGCATTCCTCCGGGAATCCATCCTCTCTCTCTGACTCTTCCTTCTTACAGCTTCTGTCTGGAACGGAAAGTCCTGTGAGGCTTGTGCCTTAGCCCTCAAGGACTCAGGATTCTTCCAAATTCCCGTATGTCACGTTGTTATGAGTAAGAGACCGGATCCTGACTTGCTCAGATTCTGAAACAGTGAATCTGGTGGGAATAAGTGTAGTGAGGCTTTCCCATGTGGTAAAGGAAACGGCATAACCATCCTGCAAATTTCACTTAACTCTGCTTCGGATCATTGACTCAGTCAATCCAAGATCACTGGTGCAATTTAACAGAGAGAAAGTCTACAAATATCATAGTTTGCCAGGCTATATTCCAATTAGTTGAGTTTCTAAGAGGTGCTACCATTTTTAGGGAGCTGGACTATCTGCAATTAGGCTATAAGACTAGACGAGAATCTGTGGCATTTAATTGAACTTGCATTGTGCTTTTGTTATTCTGATACTGCGTTTGCTTGTTTTGCAAGCCTACACACTCTCCCCCCCCCCCCAAGTGCAGGATCAGTTCTTTAAGCCTTCATTAATGCTGAATTTGCACAATTTTGTCTGAGTATCTATTTACATACTGCTAAATGTCATGCTCCGGGCAGAGGGGGAGGGGGGCTTGTTTAAAGAGCCAGGATAATGGAAGAGGAAAGGCAGAAGGCCAATCAAGAGAGACAATCTGTAATATGCATAATGCACAACATCTATGTATTAATGTTATTGAATCGCCACTTGATATTCTAGTGTTCTGTGTGCTTTAAAGTAACAACAAATACATTAAAATACAATTGTAGTCATAGTCTATTTATTTATGCACCGCATTTTCAATAAATTCACCCATGCTTAAAGCAAAAAAAAAAAGGGGGGGGGGGTTGAAATGAAAAAGCAAAAAGAATGAAATTATATATAATGCAACATTCAGCCCTGGATAATTAAAAATAAATAAATGTCAAACTTGCAAGCAACACAGCAAAATTTCGAACTATTAAAAAATCCAGAGGTTTAGGGTGATGTTTCATTCTAGTCTTACTCAGAGTAGACCCACTGAAGTTAATGCATAGTTTTATTCATTTCAGTGAGTCTACTCTGAGTGGTACTTAGTTGAATACAGCCAGAAGGAAGCAACCCTAACTATGGGAAGCCAGCTTAATTTATGCCAGTTTAAGTTAAACAAGCATAAAGGACACCATCTCCAAACCCGGTTCAGAAGTGAGACTACTCCTGAGCTAGCCGAAGCCTGACAGAGGGAAAACAAGCCTTTAAAATAGAGTTTGACTTGGCACCACCCTTTTTTGCAAGTGCAGTTTCTACTAGGTTGTCAGGTCACCTGACGGCAGGCTTAGGAACCAGCATAAGGAATCACCTGCCCAGTCCCCCATCTGCCATGTCACTGGAACACACCTTTTGGAAACTCCCACTGGACTTGGCTGACCTGAGCTGGCTGAGTGAGCTGAACTCAACTATCTCTGGCCGAGCCAAATTTCATGACTTATGCCTGGTAACCAGTTGTGGCAAGATTCTCTAGCTTTAAGGTTGCAGACCAAGTCTCTTCTGAAAAGCCTGGAGGAAAGGGAGAGGACACAATTTATGGGCAATTTGTACCCAATGCCTAAATATTCTGGTGTTCTTATGTACTCTAGCCAAGTTCTTGATCCTTCTGTCATGTGTGAAAATGAGGGTCTCCTATCTGCTGGTTATTGAGCATTCCTTTCTTGCCTGCATCTGGGGGAAGTATTCCATGAGTCTCTTGGGCTTGCTGATCAGAAGGTCGGCAGTTCAAATCTGCGTGATGGGGTGAGCTCCCATTGCTGTCTCCCAGCTTCTATCAACCTAGCAGTTTGAAAGCATACCAGTCCAAGTAGATAAATAGGTACTGCTGTGGCAGGAAGGTAAACAGTGTTTCCGTGCGCTCTGGGTCCCATCACGGTGTCCCATTGCATCAGAAGTGGTTTAGTCATGCTGGCCACATGACCCAGGAAGCTGTCTGTGGACAAACGCCGGCTCCCTCAGCCTGAAGCCAGATGAGCGCCGCACTCCATCATCGTCTTTGACTGGACTTTGACGGTCTAGGGGTCCTTTGCTTTACCTTTACCTCAACCTTTCACAGGCTCGCAGCACTTTTCTTATTGCTGCTAGACAATAATAAGTCAAGGAAATGCACTTCCAGAAAAACAATTTATCGGATTAATAAAGGCACATCTCAACCAGAACAATAGCAAGGGCTTTAAAACATTGCGATACATGGCAGAATATGATGCTGAGTCTGCAGTAATAAAGCGATCTAAGCAGCACATTTTGGCCAACGCAGCAAAAAGAAATGAGAAAGGCAAAACCCACACTAAGTTGTAAATTAAATGCAACTGTGGTCTTGTGATTTCTGTTTATTGGTTGCAGGCCTCTTAAAACATTTCGCTTATCTACATTTCTCTGTAAATTAGACAACTATGATAAACAAGACTGGAACTGGAAAACATCTAAAATTTAATGGTCATGGTGCTATTGGATCTGAAATGTCACATGGGAAATGGCACTTTTTTGCTCCCAGGGAAGTGGCTGTGGAGGGGGCAAGAGGAACTGTGAAATTTAATTCAGCCTCAGCTTCTTCTTCTTCTTTTTTTTTGAGAAACAGAGTGGCTTCCACACACGCATCCCCCAGCTTTACTTGAGAATACTTGAAGGGAAAAACGAGGTAAAAGCTTGAAAAATAAGTAAACCATGCCCCCACTCCCATCAGTCCCCCCCCCATTCTCTTTCCAAGCAGACCCTCTTACTTTTTAAGAAGGGAGAAAGGATTAAAAGAGAGCAAGGCGGGATTGCTTGGAAGAGGCCATGCCAGCCAGCCCTCTCCTGAAGTGGAAATGGCACTACTGAACCAATGCTCGGCAGCATCCTTCCACACACACAATCAATTGATTTGTCATTTCATCTTCTTTCTTAATTGGACTGGGAGGCAGAGAAAACTACAGAACCCATGCTATCTGGTAAAAGTAAAGGTAAAGGGACCCCTGACCATTAGGTCCAGTCATGGCCGACTCTGGGGTTGCGGCACTCATCTCGCTTTACTGGCTGAGGGAACCGGTGTATAGCTTCTGGGTCATGTGGCCAGCATGACTAAGCCGCTTCTGGCGAACCAGAGCAGTGCACGGAAATGCCGTTTACCTTCCCACCGGAGCGGTACCTATTTATCTACTTGCACTTCGACGTGCTTTCGAACTGCTAGGTTGGCAGGAGCAGGGACCGAGAAACGGGAGCTCACCCCATCGCAGGGATTCGAACCGCCAGCCTTCTGATCGGCAAGTCCTAGGCTCTGTGGTTTAACCCACAGCGCTACCCATGTCCCCATGCTGTCTGGTAGTCGCCTTCAAATTATTCTGCTGCTGCTAGGACAATTCTTCCTGATCCAATGTGACATTATTTCACTGCAATGTCTCATGGCCCTGGCACTTGGAAGGAAATCACTTACTATATCTTGGGTTTCCTATAAAATACGATATTTCATTAGTGAGGAATTATGGGCAAAAAGCTGAGGAAGCCTTAAAATCCCATTTAGTGAGAGCTATTACATATTTATCCATGGTTCCTTTTCTTTCTTTAAACCCTTATTAGGCACCACAGATATAGACCATCTTAAAACATCCATATACAAAAAAAATCAAAAAAAATACAGCCATATAAGATGTACAGTAACAGAAATTTTCATTGGAGTGCCTTCCCGCTAAACTGTGCAATTCACCCCTCTAAGAGATACTATTGACAGGTATTCAGCCACCCTTGCAGTTACTTCTGGGTTAATATCAGACAGATAGAATATGATATTTTCATTGCACTATGATGTTTAACTACCCAAAAAGGAGGATAACACACATTTACGTAGCTGGTTGTACAGTGGACAGTAGAAAAAATATGTTCTACAGTGTCCAGCACTTTCAAATAACATCCGCAATGCCTATCATTTCTAGGGATGTTTAAATATCTGCCCTTAACAAACGTTCAGTTGGGGTAACATAAATGCCCTGTGTTGGGCTGGAATTATTAACTTTGAGATATAAATGAACCTGTTATCGGCTGTATTTAAACCACAGAAGTTAGGGGAGCAGATTTTATTTACAGCTGGCTCAATGCTTTGTTTTTCAATATCCCTTAATCTAATTTGGATATTTCGATAAATATATTCCTCACTAGAATTATACAGTAATTCCAAGTCAATACCAATAGATTTAATTTTGCTGTGGATGAGTTGGAGCCATCTGGATTTATAGGAGTCCTTAAGTAAATCAGAAAGCAGACTTAAAGGTTGGGAACGAAAATGGCAATGCAGCCAGTATTTTATAGTGCTAGTCCATGCCCAATATTCCATCATGTGTATATCCAATTCTACTGCCTAGTTCATTTTCTCTGTAGCTTCAGGATATCGTGCTCAACTACGACCAACTGTTTATGTAGACTGAAGGTCACCCAATCTATGATGCACTGTGACTGCGGTCAACACACACATGTGAAAAATCTCAGGCTCGTAATTAAAATATATATTTGACAGTGCACAAATAGGACTGGGATGAAATCCAGTCTAGGATGACAAATCCAGGATGTGTCATTCAAGCTGATTAGGGGTGGTATCTGTTTTAAGTACAGAAAACTTAAGAAATAAAACATTTGTTTCCATCCCGTACTGACACATCCCTATAGAAAATAAATTCCATCCGTATACCAGAGACTAATTGGGAGCTAACCTTGACCAAAGCCTCAACAAAAAGATCACAAAGTGCACGAGGTTAGTGAACTTTCCACCCTGCTAGAATGTAGAATTTGTTTTTCTAGACAAATGGTTTATTAATTCTGGGTTCGATTTTTGGCACTGCATTATCAACTGATGTTTCAAGGACAGGGAAACTAATGGGCTCTAATGTTGTTGAACTCATTCTTGGGTCAGAAATATTTGTTTTTAGCATGGCCTCCTAATGGTGGTCATCTCATAATGGAGCAGATCAGTATGGGAGAATTGTCCTGAAATGAACCATCTTATTCAAAACTACAGCAGTAACCACCTAATCCTTCACTCTAGGATTCCACTTCAGTATGTTTAACAATCCATCCCAATTCAAAGCTCCCCAAAATTGGAAGGAACCAAAAAATTAGCTGCAACGGTGTTGGGCTAATTTGCCAATGGACAAGCAATAAAGTAAGAGAGCAGCACATTTGGGAATATGGAGAGGTTTGAGGAAGCTAGGATAGGGAAATTGGACTGAGTGTTGGAAATAAGGTATTTCTCAGGCCAAAATGAAAAGAGCAGGAGTGTGGCACGGTGGAACGTGGGTGGCGCTGTGGGTTAAACCACAGAGCCTAGGACTTGCCGATCAGAAGGTCGGCGGTTCAAATCCCCGCGACAGGGTGAGCTCCCATTGCTCGGTCCCAGCTCCTGCCCACCTAGCAGTTCGAAAGCATGTCAAAGTGCAAGTAGATAAATAGGTACCGCTCCGGCGGGAAGGTAAACGGCGTTTCTGTGCGCTGCTCTGTCTCACCAGAAGCTGCTTAGTCATGCTGGCCACATGACCCAGAAGCTGTATGCCGGCTCCCTCGGCCAATAAAGTGAGATGAGCGCTGCAACCCCAGAGTCGGTCGTGACTGGACCTAATGGTCAGGGGTCCCTTTACCTTTACACAACAGGGCACAGGCAGTTTTTACATGTGAGCAAAACATCTACAGAGAGCTTCTGGCTCTTTCCTTTCAGATAGAAGAGTAGGCATCTTTCTCAATCACCACATCCAAGTTCAAAAATGGCAACCCATTTCCATGCATCTGCTGAAATGAAAAAGAACAGCAGAACACCCAAAGCAGTTAGTTACCATAATTCAAGACAGGGGGGGGGGGTGACGATGTGCTGATGATGGTGGGAAAGGTTTGGTTTTCTTTTAAGTATTTAGGCAGATAAATTGCCAAGTAAACATAATGTGCACTCAGAAAATGTCTACAAAAGAATAATATGACAGAAAATGAGTCTGGCATTTGGCAACTGTAATTCCATTATTCATGACAGAGAGACATGTTGTAGCAAGCAGAGTTGTTCTGAAAAAGGTGAGCTTTAGCACCCACAAAGGAGAAATGTTTTATTTTTGAGGGTGAAAAAAAAAAAAACATTTCACAAAAGGTTACCAGGTGGCAAGAAGAAAACTGTATCCGAAGTTTTGTCCAATTAAATATCCGATTCCGAAGTGTTGTTTTTGGTGCTCTGGTAAAGAAGTCTATTTTATCTGTGGTGGATACAAAAGTTGAGTGGGCATGAAAGGTGAAGAAACAGGATGGTTGCAAGAATGAATGCTTTCTGAAGATACATGTGCACGTTATATTTCAAGGTGTGATATTCTGCCACTGCTGAAAATGGCAGTGTGGGATTGGCTGCTCTGGAAGTCTCCTTAGTAGATGTAGTAGCTAAGGGTCAGTGTCAGAACAAACAGGACTGGTCTGAACAAATAGTACTGGTGTGATTTTTTATTTACTTATTTACTAGTGCTGCACATATATGTGGTTGAGCATGAGTAGAACACATGTAAGGGGAGGAAATGTCTGTATTAAAAAACAAACAAAAACAGAGCCCTGGAAATGGTAGCACGAAATCAACAAATTGTGAGTCAGCGAAAGGGTAGACTTAATAAATCTTGTCAAAGCGACATTTTTTACACTTACTGTACATTTGTACTGACTACTAAAATGACAGGCACTAAATGCACCCAATTAAGCACACCATGAAGATCTGGGCTTGTAAAAGTCCTGCAAAAATGGCCACATCGACATGCCAGAAATGAGGCCAGTGAATTGCTGCTTTGATCAGAGAACATGACTCATCTCCGATATAAAAACCAGCTTTCTATAAATGCGACTAAACAGTCTAAGACATTAATCCTGTGCATTACACACTTTCCTGGGTGCAAGCCCCACTCAGGTTGCACTGTAGCAAGGGCAGGTTTAGAGGAAGTGCTGATGAAAAGCTTGGACGGGAGAACGTTTGAGAAGGTTTCTTTTAGATGCCTATATTTATGGAATTTTGACCAACATTTTATGAGTTGATTCTTCTGAGTCTCGCCTTGGGGAATGCAGACTTTTCTTTGAGAACCGTTCATAAATCAGGCCCCAGACTATAAGATTAAAAAGAGATTTTTGTCCAAGTTTTGATGTTGGTTTGGGAACACTGTGCCTTTCTTTGAAAGAAGAAGCCATTATTTCCTGATGTAGAAAGTGACAATATGATATATGGTAAGGGATTTACACATAGGTCTCTCGTGCCCAACACTTCCCCCCTAGCACCACTGTAGCCGCAGTAGAATGGCACTGTTTAAACAGGGGACCATTAATAATCGCTTGAACATTTCTGAAGAACATCAGAAGCAGTAAGCCAGCATGAGAGGGAGCAATGACCAGTGTGTGGAAGGAATACTGAAGGGAGTTGTGGAGAAACTAAATTGCTCCGGCAGGCTTCTTCTGTTTGTATATATAGAACTTTAGATTTTGGTGGGAATAGATAGCAAACTTTAAGTCTGCTGACAAATGCATCAGGCTTTGTTTGCATGACGTTCTTTTGCAACTACACCAGACACAGGGCAGATTTGAGGACTGAGTGCAAAGGTGGTGTGCATTCTGGAAAAGGTGCTGAAGATAAAAAGATCCTTTGAGATAAAAGGAAATGTTGCACTATTTCTACCCATCCCGCAGAAAGAGGATGAAAGAAATAGCAAATCATACCCTGACAATCAGCATAAATATTGCATAGCTAGCAAAAAAAAATGAGTGTTATTAACTGAGAAACAAAAAGAGGAGGAGAGATACTTGAATTAGTCATCTCCACATGGTACAAGAGGATTAAAAGAATTAACTTGTCGAATGTGGTGCAACCTATCAAAGATAAGTATGTTAGTGTAGCTCATCAAAGTTATTTCCCCCTTTTTATCTCTTAGCAAAACATGCCAAGTCATGCTAAATAACCTTGGCTAATCTAATCGTATTCTACTCCAAATATAGGACCAGAATAATTATTCACAAGAACTTACTGTTAAGAAGCCCAGTTCAGAAGGCTATAAGACAGAGCTTTCCAAACTTTTCCTGTTGGTGACACACTTTTTAGACATGCATCATTTCGTGACACAGTAACTCAGTTTTACTAGCAAACTGGAGGTTAAACTAACCCCTTTCCAGAGCGTGGGGAGCGTTCACGCGACAAACCTACACACTGCAGCTGACACACATGTTGCAACACACAGTTTGGAAAGCTCTGCTGTAAGATTTGCTCAAATCCGCAGGCATCTGACCACAACAAATTCATTAACACTGTGCCTTGTGTACATGCTAATAGACAAATTTCCACGTTGGATATGAAAGGCGCAAGGCAGGAGTGTTAATAATAATAATAATAATAATAATTTTTTATTTATATCCCACCCTCCCCAGCCAAAGCCGGGCTCAGAGCGGCTAACAACAGCAAAATAATACAACATTCTAAAACCATTTCATTATAAAATTAATTCAAATCAAATTAATGGCAACCATTGGGCTAGAGTTCTGTGAGGATTGCCAAAGGAGGGGGTCAGGCTGTGCCTTGGCCAAAGGCCTGGTGGAACAGCTCTGACTTGCAGGCCCTGCGGAAAGATGTCAAGTCCCGCAGGGCCCTAGTCTCTTGTGATAGAGTGTTCCACCAGATCGGGGCCACAGCCGAAAAAGCCGTGGCTCTGGTTGAGGCCAGCCTAACCTCTCTGTGGCCCGGGACCTCCAAGATGTTTTTGTTTGAAGACCATAAGTTCCTCTGTGGGACTTACCAGGAGAGGCGGTCCTGTAGGTACATCTGAATGTCTCATCAGATTTCTGGACTGATGTGGTCTCTGCAGGGCTGTCTTAAGCATATCCGGCGCCGTGGTGCAAAACTCCCTCCGGCGTCCACCCCACCCCCCCGTTTCCCAGAGTTGTCCACCTTTTTTAGGAAGGACGGCGCTGCTGGCGGGGCTAGAGGAGGTGGGCAGTGGCTGGAGGGTGGCTCCTCCAGCGGGGAAGAGATGGAGGCTAGAAGCGGCGCCTCATGGCTCAGCTGGCTGCTTCGTGCCATGGCGGCCATGGCAGACAGAGGCTCTGGGTGCAGCGCTGCTTCGGCGTGGCATGGCGGAGGCGGGCAAGGGTGGCGAGCTGATGCCGGGAGGCATCGCGTCCAGCCTCCGCCTCTTCCCTGGCGCCCTCCAGAACTTGGTGCCCCGGCGCCCCGCGCCACTTGCCTCTATGGGTAAGACACCCCTGGGTCTCTGTCCTATTTGGAACCCCAGTACAGCAGAACTCTGTAGGGGAAAGGGATAGATGACATATATGAAACTGCTAGTTATGTTAATGGATCTGAAATTAAAATTCTGGATTAGGCCTGTCCGGATGCAGATCATTGTAGCAAGAATATATCTGTCGTTTAGTGCTGGATTAGGTGACACCTCGATTCTACATCTTACTCTTTCCAGGAATGCAACAGGACAGTGTCTAAAGGCTTGAGAGCTAACAACCCTCTTGGGTTACGGTTCTCCCCCACTTCCACAGTGAAACTGTGAACACAGCTAAAATCCTCAGCCCTCCTTTTATTATTGCCTTGCCCTTCCTTTTAATAGTGGCTGGTCCAATTGTAGAGATGAAGGCAAATTTTAATTCAATTAAATAGAGTACGCTGCCAAAGATTACTATTTCTTCCTGCAACAAATAATGTAAGCTTGTTTTTTGGCTCTGGCTTGATATGTGATGGTGACCTTTTTTCGAACCGTGAAATCAAAGCCTTATGTCTCCCTGAAACCTCCACCATGTGTTTGATCAAAATTCTTCAGTACATTTTTCCATCCAAACACATTCAGGCTTGGGTTTGCTAGCAAGCTCTCCTTAGCCAGAAGTGGACTGAATATTTTCCTATATTGGCTCCAAGGTTATCAATAGGAGGTCTCCCCGAGTCAAGAAAAAAAAAATGAAACAGAGTCTCCACAACAGAGGTCCATCTGACAACGTTGACTTTTGCCCTTGACAGAAAGAAAAAGAAACACATCAAAAGGTCACACATCTAAAGATTACTTGGTAGTGAAAATCTTCCAGAAGTATACTTTCCTTTCAGACACTATTGTATCACTCCAATTAGTGAAGGCTGGCAGTAAAATGGGCATGCAATGGGAGCAAAGAGTGCCTTCCTAAGAAAACTTGCTTTTCCTCTCTACAAACCATTGGGTTGGATCTGGAGGAAGTTGAGTTTAGTTCCCATTGAAATCAATGGGGCAAGTTGGTCCTGAAGTCCTATTGATTTCAGTAAGAACAAAGTTCAACTAGCTTGATCTATGTTCAAGTGTGTAGTTAGTGGTATTTGGATGGCATGAAAATATCAAATATAATACTTGGCTAAAATATGTATTGTATCATTTTTCTTACTCTACACTGTGTGTGTGTGTGTGTTTGTGTGTAAGGGGACCAGAATTGTATTCAATAGCCTTATATACAGCACAACTACATTTCCTATACTATGTTGCCAATTCCATTGCTGTTTTGAAAGCTGCATTGCACCTTTCTTTTCTTGGTGAGGACCTTGGTGAGGACTTGCATCCGAGTTCACCAAATAAAGCTATGATGGCTCTCACCCACACTGCTAGCCTCATGCCACCTCCCACAGCACCCTCCTGTAAGGGCACAGAAGCCATTTCCTCCCTTGTTTACTAGTCAATGGCTGGCCTAAAGCCTTTTGCCACCACCTGTGACCTGTCTCACCATCTGCTGCTAGGCCACTCTGCCATGTCTGCCAAAGCTCCATCAATTTAATTCAGGCTTTCTAGCTTCGGGTCTCTGCCATACACAGCTTTCTGTAGAGACGAGAACAAGGATGGGCCCTCCAGATGTTGGACGACAGCTCTCAGCATCCTTGACGATTGACCATGCTGGGCTGGTGGCAGTAGGAACCCATCTGGAGGGCCATCATTTCCTCATACCTGGACTAGAAGATCATATGTATTACACATATTGCCCAAGAAGATGATGAGTTAAGATAGAAATCTAAGATAGCCTTCTCATCCTGGTGGCCTCCAGATGTTTTGGACAATTCCCATCAACCCTGACCATCTGGGGCTGGAGGGAACTTGGTCTGAAACATCTGGAGAACACCAGAATGGTAAGACTAAGATATATGAAGCAAATGACTATTTGGCATCTAATGAAGGATAAAGGACACATGTGACATGAAGACAGATGATTATTTGAGGGCTGGGGCAAACATTGGGTGGTAGTCAATTCTAGTAGACCCATTCAAGTTAATGGACACGACTAAGGTCCATTAATTCCAATTGTCTGCCCGGAGTAGAACTCCGTTGAATAAAACCCATATGTATGTTCAATAAATATTACAGGCTGGAAAGAAAGTGCAATATAAGTGAGCCACTGGTGCCATAGGAAAAGATGTTTGTGGGAAGTGTACTTGTTGGTCTAGCGCCAATTGACGGAACAAGGGAGAAATAACTCTGAGTTAAAAGGATGTTGAAAGTAGAGGCTTCCCTTCGGAAATGTCACTTCTGACAAACCGCCTTTTATGTCTGCGAAACCTTTTGGCCGCAGGCCTGTGACCTGCCGATCCACCATCCAATAGGAAATTGCACATTTCTATTTGAGAAGGAGTTGGCTTTGTAAGCAGCACTGCATCCGAGCTCAAATATGCTAATCGGAAAATATTTGCCACACCTTCAACCCCCCCCCCCCCGCCGCCTTCTTGGAAACAAGCTTCTTCTGAACTCTACACTCTAGCTGCTAAAAACCTCTGCCAAACTTGAGGCTGCATGTTTGGGTTCTGAACTAATCTGCTTATGTAAAAGGCAACACATTGACTTATATTCGGTTTTCTCATATTAGAAGAGATGAAAAGCCGGGTGCGGGGGGGGGGGAGGGAATGTGGAAAACAACTTGGATTGCTTGGCCAACTATGCACAGCTGTTGCTGGATGGAAGGAAAAAATGTCAGGAACATGCCAAGAAAAGAGGCAACAAACAAGGGTGAAGGAAGGAGATCCTATTTGGAGAAGGAGGACTAATGCAGGGATGGGGGACCTGTGGTCCTTCAGATACTATTGGACATTAAGAAAAAGAAGATATCCCGCTTTATCACTACCCTAAGGAGTCTCAAAGCAGCTAACAATCTCCTTTCCCTTCCTTCCCCACAACAAACACTCTGGGAGGTGAGTGAGGTGAGAGAAGTGTAACTGGCCCAAGGTCACCCAGCAGCTGCATGTGGAGGAGCAGGGAAGCGAACCCGGTTCACCAGATTACGAGACTACCTCTCTTAACCACTACACCACACTGGCTCCTGCTGAATTGGGCCAATGGTCCATCTTCCTGTTTGCACACTTCCAGCTTCCTGTTCGCAGACTGACCAATCAGAAGCCTGTGGGAAACCTGAAAGCAGCGCAACAACAGCCTCCCCACTTGTAATTCCTAGCAACTGTCATCCAGAGGCATATTGCCTTCAACAGTGGAGGTAAAACATAGCGGCCTTTGTTAGCCTTACTCTTCATGAATCTGTCAAATTCTCTTTTAAAGCTATCCAAGTTGGCAGTCCTTGGGGCCTCCTGTGGATTTGAATTTTGTAAATTTGTTTTTGTTCCCCCCCCCCCAATTGTTATAAGATGACAGCACAGCTATTGCTGCACATTTTGTCGTTTCCATGGGTTGTAAACTGCCTTGAGTACAGTGCTGTAGAAAGGCAGTATGCAAATGGACTGAAGATGGTGAGGGAATGGCATGATCTTGGTTTCAAGACGAAGCTACGTTAATGTTATATTTATTAATATTAACATTATTTATTAACATTAACTAGAGTTATATTCTGTCAAGTCTTTGAATGATCCATTCCTCTTTGCTGCTGTCACAATCATCACCCTCAGAACTTGCTCTGGGAATGAAACTCAGTTGGACTAGACCACTCAAACGATACGTACCTCTGGAAACCTGCCATTCTGTCCTTGCTCAGGCAGTGTTAAAAATGCCTACTAGTACGTATTTCCCCTGGGAATAAGCCCCAATCTGTTCCAAACACACACAGCACACACAAGCAATAAATCACAGGCCCAGGATTGTTTCATGGTTTACTCTGATAAATCACCTCAGGAGTTCAACAATAAATGCCCTTGAACTTACTGCTAAATAGAGCTTGGCAGACTGTGTTCCCTTCCAGATGCTTCTAGACCCATCGGATTGTGCCAGGGAACAAACTTGGGGTTTACTTGGAAGCTTGTCCAGGGCGGGTGGTCTTCAGTGTGAGCACCCATAATAATGTGGACAAGTTTCCATGAAAAACCACTAGCTCACCACTACCAACGTGCATCCATAGAATATGATATGTTCTCTTCTTCTTCTTTGGTGATCACTCGTAGCCAATTAAGATTGTCTTCCATGAACATGATCTTAACAGTGAGTTTGTAAGTGACTGTGGAGACCAATTCTGGATCCACACGACCTTTCACAGTGGGGACATTGGTTTCCAGGTGGGAGTTGATCATGGTGAGGATTTGCCAAGCATGCCTTCCTCTTAGCACATTTCTCCCTTGCGTCCTGAGTTCAAGATTATATGTTCAAGCTACAGGGAGTTATACAAATTCACACAGGGCAATGCTGAGGCTCAGCACAGAGACTGTTTTAGGGTAGCGCAACCGGTGTGACCACACTGGGTACCATGCTGCAGGGGGCACCACAACAATGCTGTAGAACAGCGCGTGAGAGGTAGGGGGTGCTGAATTTTAGCACCACAAAGGACACCACTGAAATTTGAGAGCCCCAATTCTACCACTGCTCAACAGCTCCTTACATGAACTGAAGATGCTGTTCTATTGTAGAATTCAGCGGTACCTTGGCAGATAAGTCACCAGTGAAGAAGGATTTTTCCTGAAAGCAGGAAGTTTGGAAATTACTGTACTGGTGAATAGATTGGAGACTACCTAGAGCAGGCTTCCCCCATTTGGTGCCTTCCAGGTATATCAGACTACAACTCCCATCATACCTGACCATTGGCCATGCTGTCTGGCACTGATGGGAATCTGGATGCTGTCAGACTGGAGAAGACTGACCTACTAGAGGATAATCAGTAATTAACCACCTGAGAAAGGGTCTTAGCTCAGTGACAGAGCACAGAGAGGCCCAGGTTCAGTTTCTAATGTCTCCAAGCTGGGCTGGGCAAGTCTCCTGTCTGAAACCCTGGAGAGACCCTGCAAATGGCCAGATGGCTTAGCTCAATAGAAGACCACTTCCGTTGTGCCACATGGTGCTAGAGATGAGGTGGAAGATCAAGGCTAGGTGGGAACGTAAAACAAAAGCAAGATTCTAGGCAGGATGAAGTTGAGGAAGGGGACGGTGTGCTTATGACAGCCCAAGACTAATTGTCCTTTGTATGCTCACTAATTGTCCTTTGTACGCTCACATGCTTGGACAGGAAGTGGGTTGCTGAATAGTCTCTGACTGCTGAGTGTGAGTGGACAAGATTTGCAAATGATTCGTAAATGAGGACAGTGTGATTCACAGGCTGTTGAGCACCACAGCTCCTGGTATCTTCAGCACTAATGCACAGCTATTTAGGAATAAGGCAGGGAGCAGCCCTTCTGACCTCAGCCCACAGAGATCAGGATTTTTTTAGCAACGCAAAACCTGACGGACACCTCATAAAGTTTCGGGTTGTGACCTGAGTAAAAACGGGGAAGCTAATATAAAAGGACTAGATCCTCAATGTGCCTGTGTTTTAAAACAAAATCTTAGAATCGCTTTGGAAAAAGATTAAAAACAAAACAACAAAACCATGCATTTTCACTCTCCCCTTTTTACCTGCTGGAAAATCAAGCACACCCTGCAAATAACTTGTGCAGTGTAAAAGTGAAATCCATATTTCCCTCCCATCACCCCAAGCCTCCAGAAGGGAGTCAGGGAACAGCATCTCTTCATAAATCTGACGACTCGTAGTGCCAGGACGATCCATCACTTTGCTGGCTTTCAATGGCGCTGCTGCTCATTGTGCTTGGGGTATGTTTTATCAGGCTGGAATGGGACGGAAGCCAGGAACAAAGGAGGAAGTGAGGAATCTGATTACCCTGGGCCAGTTCTGTATGGGTTGGAGATTGTCCATTTCTCTGCTGTCAGCTCATTTCCCCCCTCCTTCAATCCTCCATCCCACACATGAGGTGAAGTATCCAGCTAGCAGAGGCATCCTGATTAGTTTCGCCACCTCACTGATTTCCTAACAATGCATTTTGTCAGGGGAGCCGAGCTGAATTTCAAATCGGGTTGGTAAGGAATTTGCTGCTGCTATCTGCTATAAATCACCATATGCTGTCCTAATGAATCCCTGGCATACCACATCACCCTGGACATCTGGTGGAATTGCCACCCTGCCCTCTCTGTTATTTCTGGGCCCTGATCCAATCCCGGGTACATGCTGTGGCCAGGGCTGTGCAGGCAAAACTCCCGTCAGTGCCAGTCAGCTGTTTGGCGAGGGCAAGGTATCTAAATCCACCTCCAGGAGAAATTTTTAGTTGCTGCTCCCCATGAGTGATAGCGAAATGAAGCCTCCACATTCAAGAGCAGTTAGCTTCTCATTACGAGATGCTATGGCAATCAAAATGGCTGTCTCCATCTTGCTTCTCCGGTGAGCTTCCCAGAGTCATCTTGAGAGCCACTGTTGGAGAGTGACTGCTGGGTAAAATGCTCTGATCCAGCAGCGTTGGCTCTTATGAAAACAAAAGCCCAAGGAAGAAGACTTTAACAGTGTAGTAAAGAGTATTGTGTAGGGAGGTCAGCTGAATATATTCACTGGCCTGGCTCTGCTTGCTGATATGCTAATTGCAGATGTTGGGAATTCGCCATTTGTCAACCCATTTCACATACTAGTTAAATTGGAGTTTAGATTTAAGGTGAATCAGTTCCGCAGGAGTTAATAGGACGAACAATCCTGTGTAGAAGATGCTGGTGGCATAATAATAGGAGTTGACATATTAAAATGGTTTCCTGAATTCATTTCTAGAGCTCAACAAGTCTTTACCAGCCTTAATGTATCTATTTATTCATTCATTTAACAAGCCAAACGATGTGATGAAGCCACCATATTTTGAGTGTTTTGACAAGCCAAATGGCTATTTGAACTAGCTGCTCACTGATGTTAATGAAGCAGCTACTTACTGTAGCACATTCATAAGAATATATTGGATGAATCACGTATATGCTGCATTTCCCACCGAATAACAATTTCCAAGTTGGATTACAAGTGACACAATAATACAACACAGCAACAACATATATTAAAAAAATAAATAACATGGGCATTTCTTTTAAAAACAACAACAACAACAACAACAAAGCAACACAAAAAATATAAATCTAGGCAACCAAGTCTAAAAATCATAATTCAACGGAACCTGAAAACTCATTGGAACAAAACAGTTGTCAACTGGAAATGACATGTTATCAGAGGGTGGGAAATGGATCGAGAACTCTTTGAGTAGGGCATTCCACAGTTTGGCTGCTGCTACAGAGAAGTTTGATGGTGGGGTGCAAAGAAGCCTCTCCCCCAAAGATGTGTATGGATGAGTCCTGACATGCATCAAGACCTTAACGCAGGTAATGATAAACTCTGCCCAAACTACACCATGTCTGAGACCACCCCTATCAGTTGCATAGCACAGACAATACTGAACTGGATGGACTAACTGACTTGGTAGAACTTGGTGGAATTTGGTAGAACTATTGTTCTATGTGGAATTGTCTTTTGCATTATGCTATACATGGAAGCGTTTTTGTTTGGTTTTGTTTGGTTTTTATACTATTCTTGCTTTAGGTTTCTAACTGTTTCATTCGCTTTCTAATGGTGTGTTTTATTGTTGCAATCCACACTAGCACCTTGTGGTGAAGGCCAAGTAAGAAATCCAATAAAATAGATAGACTCCGGGGAAAGCTGGGCATCTTGACTCTGTGAAATGAGTAAGAAGGACCTAGGTCTCCTCTCTTTTAAAGTAAGTGGAGATTGCTTTGGGCTGACTTATCTCAGCCACATCTGCACTACACGTTTAATGCTGTATCATACCACTGTAAATAGTCATGGCTTCCCCAAAATAATCCTGGGAATTGAAGTTTGTTGGAGTGTTGTTGTTAGGATTCCCCTTACAAAACTACAATGACCAGTTTCCTGGGAAGAGGCACTGATGGTCAATCCACTCTGTACCTCTGTGACTCTTGAAAACTCTCAATGCCCTTAGCAAACCAAGGATTATTTTGGGGAAGCCAGAAGTGTTTAAAGTGGGATGATGATGCTTTAAATGTATAGTGCAGATGGGATATTGCAGCTCTTCAAGCGGAAGTTTGGAAGTCTCTCGTCTTGTGAACCCCAATTTGTCCAATGTGTCATCCACAGAATGGGGGGGGGGGTAATCAATTTTCAGCCAAGAGTTGATGCTGAAGAACATCCTTGGTTTTAGAATAATGATTCAGTGATTCTGAATCAGATGGTCTGAGTCTTTATAAGGGACAGAACATCATTTAGATCAGAGACCTTTAAAAAAAAAAAAAAAAGGTAAAGGCCAATGAAGGATGTCTCACGGGATGTAGCATGTGTAATTGCTTGCTTGATACGCAACCAAAATAAAACCCCAGAATTTCAGGGCAAATTTGATGCTCAGACAGTGTCAGCGGAAATCAGCCCAAATTTCCCCACATCCTTGGAACATAGTCACAGCAAATAAGGATATTTTGTTCATTGTCCACAGTGCTCTGCCTCTAGAGGATAACTTTCCAATGTTAAGCCAAATTGCATGCAGAAGGTCCCAAGTTCAATCCCCAGCATCTTCATGTAGGGCAGGAAATGTATGGCCTTCTCAGTAGTGGCACCCACCCTGTGGAACTCCCTCCCACCAGATGTCAAAGAGAAAAACAACTGCCAGACTTTTAGAAGACATCTGAAGGCAGCCCTGTTTAGGGAAGCTTTTAATGTTTAATAGACTATTGTATTTTAATATTATGTTGAAAGCCGCCCAGAGTGGCTGGGGAAACCCAGCCAGATGGGCGGGGTATAAATAATAAAATATATTATTATATTATAAATGTCCCCTGTCTGAAACCCTGGAGAGTCATTAGATGCTGAGCTAGATTGACCATTGGCCTGACTCAGGACAAGGCAGCTTCCTATGTCCTTATGACTTACCACTGTCTGCATGGAAAGTGCCATAGTATGTTTGAGTCACCTGATGGTATTGGACCTAACTGCATCTTGGTGGAGTCTGGCGTTTCCTTTGGATGTGCTGTTCTTGCTTCAGAAGGAGAGTGGATCCTAAAAGGGGCTGCTCAGTCATGGATACAGCTGCCAAACTGCTCAACTGCCTTGTTCCTTGAGTCAGAATGACTGAATCTGTATCCACCACCCATGTGCTGGTTTATGACTAGGGGCTTCCAAATTTCACAATCCTGCTGCTGTTACCATTTGCCGATCACCATGGGACTTTGGGGGTTTGGGTTGGGTTTTTATAAGACGCCTGTGCATGAATTTGTTTTATGTGTGTAGATCAGTGCACGCTGACCAACACACAGTCTTCGCAGTAAGGCTCTGTTCCGATAGTCACGACAACCGATAGATTCTTATCTGCTGCAGCCTTCATCCGCCTTCACGGCCGTTGTAACATACCACTTGTTATCATCCACCTGTTCTGCCGTTGAGGACTTCTTGGATTATTCTTTGTCTAGCTCCTTCCCTTTGACCTTACTGCCTTGGGTGACCCTGCTGGGAGTACAAGATTCCCGACGGCTTCGCTCACAAGGGTCATAGGAACGTGCAAGCCCAATCATCACAACAGGGTGATGATCCAGCGACTGAGGTCCCCTGCAGCATCACCCTCTCAGCCCAGGCTGGTAAAATGCAGCACCATTAAGAAACAATACTGGGACATTAAGGGCCATTGGCAATGCTAAAGAACTGTCCTCATCATCACTGCCACCCCAAGTTCTGAGGAGTGAACAGAGACAGGAGAATCCGCAGAGTTGGCAGAGTCAGATTTCGGGCAGCCTGGCTGGTTCCACCACATTGGGCACCAAGTCTAGGGGATGCCACAGGGCATCCCAATGATGACATAGTGAATTGAGGAGAATGGAAGGCGAGAGGTGGGGACACAGAGAATTTTGGCCTCACACAGGACCCCACTGAAATTTGAAAGATGAAAGTCCTTCCCCCAGAATTGGCAGGTTACCAAGGCGATGGAAGTGACAGAAAAAAAAGTGCCTTTTACGGGAGATTTTTGAAACAGAAGTTACAGTGAGACAGTGGGGATGTTGGAAGCAGAAGTGGAGTCCCCCCCCCCCCCCCGCTGGAAAGAGCTCTGGGAAGAAGATGGGGAGGTCATGCAGTCAGAACCATCTGGCTGGAGGGGCTGCAACCCAGAGACTTGGAGCATGGTTGGCTTCTCTGGACTCCAGCTGGCTGGAGCTGTGAGAGAAACACGGAGAGAGGTGTAGGAAGGGGGCCTGGGTGTGGTCCGCCCAGGGTGTCATCCCTGAGGGGGGTGACATTGCTGCCCCCCCCCCGATGCCCGTGGCGGGTGGTCACCCACTGGGAGACTCATGGCGGGCGGTGCACGCCCCAGGACACTCGTGGCGGGTGGCACACACCCTTGCCCCGCCCCCTGGGATGCTCGCCCCGCCCCTATGGGCAGCTAGCCCCGCCCCTGGGTGCATGAGCAGCTAGCTCCGCCTCTGGAGACACTCTGGAGATGTAATGCTGTGAACTCTCTTCCTCTCCATGTAGGTCCAGATGTATACAGGGGCAAAATAAACCATATATCTTAAAACATTCCAGCCTCTGCCATGACCCAAATTCACAACACAGAAACATGACCCTGGGTGAGCTCCTGGAACCCCTGCAAGCTTGGTGGAAACTGGGGTGCTTTGTAACAGCAATGTCCTTGTGTAACTTCCGACTGGTGTGCCCAACAAACCCTTCCACAGCATTGTCCTTGTCTCGAGGACTGTGCACACATTTCTGCTGATTCTGATATTCCAGGGCTAGTGTGGGAATGTTTAGACTAGGGACCAATTTGCTTTATCACAGTCTTTATTAGGCTGCAGGCTTGGCTTCTTAATTAAGAAACAGAGGAGTCCCACCGCCAAACATGCCTCCACTGTTTGTTCTGTATAAATAATGCAAAGCAATTATTGTTTGCTCTGTTCTTCCATATATATATATATATATATATATATATATATATATATTAAGCCTGCAGGCAGGATCTGTTCTTTTTAATTTCATAATTGCACAGTGCGGAGAGTCTGAGGCGCTCCGTGCATAATAAATATTTATTGGGTTAAATGGCTCAATGTAAGGGGACTTGATTGCTTCAATGGGTCTTTTAAAAAGAGATCCGCAGTCAGTGCCAACTATCTATTGGGGAATTGGGTGCCCTCTGCATTGTTGAGCGGGCTTTCCTCCTAGAGAAGGATAAAAGCTGGGAAACACTTTCATCCAAAAACGCTGCAATAAGCAGGAGGGACTTTTGTAAGATGTCTATATGGTCTGCCCAATTTCGGCCGGAACTCAGAGTGATGCCGCTTGCAGAGTTTTGCATAAAAGATTTTTGCAGTAGCAGCTCAAAAGGCTTCTGGCATCTATTTCCACAGTAAATAACCGACCAGAACTGAGAGTTTTGAGGGGTTTCCCCCTATGATTTCCTTCTGCTGAGGGGCAGTCCCTGTGTTTGTCTGCCTTCTCTCTCTCTCTCTCTCTCTCTCTCTCTCTCTTAAAAAAGGTCAACACGAATCCTCACTTTGGTGCCTGTCCTTGGATGTCTTCCTTCAGAGTAATTGTGTTGAATTCAATAGGACTACTCTAAAGAGAATCAGCCCTGAGTGCTCACTGGAAGGACAGATCCTGAAGCTGAGGCTCCAATACTTTGGCCACCTCATGAGAAGAGAAGACTCCCTGGAAAAGACCCTGATGTTGGGAAAGATTGAGGGCACAAGGAGAAGAGGACGACAGAGGACGAGATGGTTGGACAGTGTTCTCGAAGCTACCAGCATGAGTTTGACCAAACTGCGGGAGGCAGTGGAAGACAGAAGTGCCTGGCATGCTCTGGTCCATGGGGTCACGAAGAGTTGGACACGACTAAACAACTAAACAACAACAACTCTAAAGAAAGTAGCTGAAGTCCAGAGTCAGTCTGGAGTCAGTCATCAAAGCAAAGCAGTACAGAGCTAAATCCAGAAGGTGGCTCCCTCTTCTCATAAGGGTACACATACGTTTGATAGGTATAACAGCCCCACTGAAATTTGTGGGTGTTGCACTGCCACAGTGGGACATTTTCATTGGATTCCTCCCCAAAGCAGGCAGAAAGGACTGGGGCATTGTGAGCCAAAGTTCTCCGCAGTTCTGACCCAGGTTGTATTGAGTTCATCCAGCACCTGGCTCCCCTGCTGCCAATAAGCTCTCTCAGATAGCATGTCCCAAAATTTACCTTTGTGGGGGAAAAGAGGTTCGTGGTTATAGCTAGGCATGAGGGAGAATTAGCATTTTAATGAGAAACTACCTCATTTTCACCTCTTGAACAAATACGCAAACACAAGTACCCTTTGGAAGGCACAGTGCTCCAACCAAACAATGGGTACAAAAATGCGCCTGCAACAGGGGAGGGTACATAAAGATGCACACGTGATTAAAAATAACACAAACAAATGCATTCTATTAGAGGAAATATGTGTCTATTAGTCAAAGCTGCAAACAAAAATGTATATTTTTGGAGAAATTTGCGCTAAAATGCCGGCCAGTTTTTGTTAGCATTATTTTTTAAAAAAGAAAACCCACAAATTCTGGTAGAATTGGGGAGAACTGAATTTTTAACTGGAAAAAATAGAAACCAGGAGACACCCAAATCAACAGATCCCTCCATCCCTAGACATAGCAAATGGAAAGGCCTGGGTGGGGGGGGGGGCTCATCTTGAAGGCATGGATGTTCATCTATTGTGTTCATTAACACCAAGGAGCAGAGGGGTGTCGTTTGCTCTGTCTCCTTACTCAATGGAACCATCTAGGAGAATAATAGAACCATAGAATTGTAGAGTTGGAAGGGGCCCTGAGGGAATCCTGACCACTGTCATCACCAGGTGGGCTTCATCCACCAACCTTCTGGTTAGCAGCCAGACACACTGACCCATTGTGCCACCTGAGATCGGAAAACTATAACTTCTGTGTTCTTCAGGGGAGAAATGGGCAATCCCAAACACACTCAGGAAGCTCCATGCTTTAAATAAGAGGCCTTTGCCACTGCTGCTAGCCCTCCCTCCATGTAAGCCCTGCCTCACATATTTGATCAATGACACAGTGCAGGCACATCATTTGATGGCAATTTTGGGGGAATGGCCTCCTCAAATATTTTATTTTATTGGGGGGTGCCAAAGCGACCCCAGCCCCTAGGAGGTGGGTTCTATGCTTCCTTCCAGTATGTTTCCGAGCACAATTCAAAGTGTTGGTGCTGACCTTTAAAGCCCTAAACGGCCTTAGTCCAGTATACCTGAAGGAGTGTCTCCACCTCCATCATTCTGCCCGGACACTGAGGTCCAGCGCCGAGGGCCTTCTGGCGGTTCCCTCGCTGCGAGAAGCCAAGTTACAGGGAACCAGGCAGAGGGCCTTCTTGGTAGTGGCGCCCGCCCTGTGGAGCACCCTCCCACCAGATGTCAAAGAGAAATATAACTACCAAACTTTTAGAAGACATCTAAAGGCAGCCCTGTTTAGGGAAGCTTTTAATGTTTAATAGGTTATTGTATTTTAGTGTTTTGTTTTGTTGGAAGCCGCCCAGAGTGGCTGGGGGTACCCAGCCAGATGGGAGGGGTATAGATAAATAATAATTATTATTATTATTATTATTATTATCATCATCATCATCATCATCATTATTCTGCTGGTCCTCCAGTGCGTCTGTGCATCCAGACTTAGTGCTGGAGGTATGCAATACTCCTGAGCTATGCACAGCATCACATAGGAGTGAAATGCAGCTGTGAGCTTTACAATGTACCTCGCCATTGCCAACACCGCAAGGGAAATGTGTCATCTGAAATAAGCTTGCTAAGCAGCTGGAGAGATGTTTCCCATTGCTAGCCCTAAAAGCACAAAGGACCTCCTTTCAGAGCAGAAGGTGCTGCTTTCCATCCTATCGGCCTTCTTTTTCATTAATTTGCTTTCCATTAAGATATTCATGACATTGTCAAAAACGCTAAATAATGGATGGCGAATGAAAGACAAGGGGATTCTAAGTAAAGAATGCTGAGCTGTCAGCCAAATGCCTTGAATACTTTCCTGGCCTGGACAATGCTTTGTAAAAAGACGCAGGGCAAATGCAACCACAGCCCCAGGTAGCTGTAGCTTCCAGACCAGATCACTGTCACTGATATAAACGGCTCATATATGAATAGCTTCCATTACTGGGAAGTACGTTGCCCGGACTACTTTCACTTAATATTTCATCCACATTGAGCACAGAAGGCACCTGGCAGCATTCATCAGCACTTGGCTGTGGTGAGTGTCCTCGCTTCTGGCCATAACTTTTATTCCGTGGTGTTGCTGCAAGAAAGGTCCCTCGTATCGCATATCCCTAACCCGCACCACTGCTTCCCATATCTGCTCTGTAAAAAGGGCTCGCTCCAAAGTCAGAAGATGGCCGTGTGTCTCCAACTTCCAGGAGACAGGAGCAACAGTGGTTCGACAGTGACTGCTTAAGCTGTGAGGAGAATCCCCATCCATTCCTTTTATGTGTTAGGAGCAGGGCTGGACCAAGGCATTTTGCTGCCTGAAGCAAAGAACTAGGGGGAATTCTGACATGCACCCCCCCCCACACATATAAGGAAATTGTCTGGCAGCTGAATGTTTCTTCCAAGGCACCTGAGAGCAGCAGGCTAGTCTAGGTGAATGCCCGCCACCTGAGGTGGTTGCCTCACTGCGTCCAATGGTAGGGCCAGCTCTGGCTAGGAGGATGGTGGAGGTAGAGGCTGCTGCAGCCAGCACTGAACAAACGTACAGTATGTCAATATGCAGTGAAGGCCGGTCCATTTGAGCAAATGTGGCACTGCCCCACCAACCTCAGTCTGCTCTCAGCCAGCCCCCCACCTGCCTGTCTTCTTTCTTGCAACCAATGACTGGCACTGACTGACAACTTCCTCTTCCTTGGTCTTATTGTTGCCCATGCAGAACTTGGCAAGGAGGAGGATGGGGTCAAAGCTAGAATTAGTTGTCTGCCATTGGTTCTGGCTGCCCTATTGGGACCACCCACCGCTTCTGGATAGCTGCCCTAGTACTGCTGCAATCTGCAAAGGCCAGCTCTTGGGAAAGATTGCCCAGCCAGCAACCCATGCTTGCTTCGGGCTGGTTATAATACCCTCTGCCTCCACTGCCAGCTTCCAGCATGCAAACAGTATGATGGAGCATTTCTCCCTGCTAAAGGCTAGGTTGGCCTAGCAGACCACATCACTGGTTGCCACTGCAGGGTGTAGTTTTATTGGATGGGTGAATACTGTAGACCTATGGAGCTTTTGTCATCTCCGTAATGCCAGGAATGTGGTTCAAGTCACATAGGGTTGCCATATTTCCTCTTTTTTCCAGGACGCGTCCTCTTTTTCATGGGTAGAGTCGTTATAGTGCTCCATAGTTAAAAGGAGAAGTTGACCAATGTGTCCTCTTTTTTGCTCTTCAAAATATGGCAACCCTACAGGTGAGGTGATATGGGAAGGAGCACCCTAGCTCCATCCCTATCCCCACCCGAGCTCTTGGAGGGCAACAACCTGAAGTGAGGAACCAGCTTCTACTCATGTTGGCTCCTTCCTTGATGCTGAACCCCTGATTTCTACACCAGAACTTACACAAGTAGAGGCAGCCTCACTTCTTCATGCAGTTGGTCTTCAACAACTCATGGAAGGCTATGGGCATGAAGATTGGGGGGCAGGTGGAGCTTACACCTTCATTCCCACCAGCCTTCCCACCTGAAGAGGTCTTATGCCTCAGACTATATGCCTGCAACTTAGACAAGAAATCACCTCCCAACATACACTTATTTATTTATTGCTGACTGGCCACCAGTGACCTTCATGATTGAGTGGGGATTTGAACCCTGGTCTCCCAGGTCCTAGTCCAGCACTCTAACCACTACACTACCCTAGCAGTGAGATACTGTCAGATGATCAGCAATCTTAGCAAGGAATTGAGCTTCACAACTGCTGTAACACTCATAAGGTAAGGTAAAGGTAAAGGTACCCCTGCCCGTACGGGCCAGTCTTGACCGACTCTAGGCTTGTGCGCTCATCTCACTCTAGAGGCCGGGAGCCAACGCCGTCCGCAGACACTTCCAGGTCACATGGCCAGTGTGACATCACTGCTCTGGCGAGCCTGCACCAGCGCAGCACACGGAACGCCATTTACTTTCCCACTATAAAGCGGTACCTATTTATCTACTTGCACTTTAAGGGTGCTTTTGAACTGCTAGGTGGGCAAGAGCTGGGACTGAAAGACGGGAGCTCACCCCACCGTGGAGATTCGAACCGCCGACCATACGATCGGCAAGTCCTAGGCACTGTGGTTTTACGCACAGCGCCACCCACGTCCCCCCATAAAATTTATCCCAAAGAAACTTTGTGCCTGCAGCACATCCTGTGTAGAAGGCAGTTGCCAGGTTAACAAAGATTAAAGACATACCAGATGATGTATTTTCAGCCATTCACCTGTTGCTGAATCACCAAGGGATTGGAAACAGAGAAGTGTCTCTTCTGAGTAGAGATGGATAAATCTAAAAATTTCAGTTTCTCCCAGTTTCTCAATTTTTTTGCTCTTCAGTTCAATTTGCAGGGGTTTCCCCCCCTTTTTTTTAAAAAAAAAACCACACAAGAATCTATATGAAATGTCATGTGCATTGTATTTTTGTATGCAAATTTACCAAGTTTCTCTAATATAATGTAGCTCTGTACATTATTTTCATGAATGTATACATTTTTGCACACGTTTTGGCTGGAGAATTGCATCACGAAATTTGGGAGAAAGCACTGACTTGGAAGGGCAGCTGTGTTTCAGTTTGCTTATAGGTTTGGGAAGTGTGAAATTAGGAGGACCACATTAAAATGCAAACACAACAAAATTCTCCCCCATCTCCTATTTTTGAGGGTCAAAGCCTGGGGTGGGTACTGAGAGGAAATGAGGGGGGGTTCATAAAAAACCAGGTGGAGACTCCTTCTGTGAGTGGAAGACAAAAATGCAGTATTTAGGTCTTTAAGAAAACCCCAGTCCCCAGTGTCTCCTTATTTATAGGAAACCAGACACCCATTTGGCAAACCAGTTTCTTTCTTGCTCTTCACAAAACACCAGTTAGAATTTCCTCAGCCAGACCCCCTCCAGAGTCTCCTATTACATAGGCAATTTCTAAATAAATGGAGTTTCATTAAAATGGGTATGGCAAGGATTTAAAGAATGCTATTTTGCTACACGTGACTTCCCCCCAAACCCCAAAACAAACACCTCTTCTAATTATTCTAAGGCATCTTCATTATCCATCTAAAATAGGTTTTTCATAATTCTAAATATCCAAATATCCAATAACGTCACACAACTCCAGCAGTTATCAAAAGTAAACACTTAATTCTGCAGCCACATTGTCAAAACACATAATTTCCCTTTGACAAGCCACATTTCTCTTTGTCAAGAGACTGCAGAGGAAGACCTCACTTTTGTAGTGATTTTTGCTGCTTAGCAAAGGATCTCGAGAAACCTTGATGTGAAGATCCAATCAAATCTCCAGTCGCAGTGGTCTTTCACCATGGTCTTTGGCCTTGCTTTGCTTACCTCCATGTGCCATGCTGACAAACGTATTTGACCCCTTCTGCATAAGGTACCCCTTTCTTCCTTTTCTTGCATTCCTGGTCTACTCTGGCTGGTATCATGACTTAAACTGTTCATCTAAGGTCTCACATGCCTATATCCACTGATAAACCCAATAGCATCATCAGCTGTAGAGTTCATGCTTTGCACATGGAACATCCCACTCTTAGTCCGTGGTATCTCTAGCTACAAGTAGAAAATCATGTTCTTTGTCTAGAGAGCTCATTCATTCATTCATTCATTCATTCCATAAAACTAAAACAAAACCTCAAAGCACTTTACAAAGATCTTCTGCCAGCTAGACAAATTGTCTGACCCACTGTCTAGAGTTGACCAAACTATTAATCCCTTTCTCTCCACCATCCCAGCCATTAAAAACATTAGACGAGCCCTGCTGGTTAGAAAAGCCATATCTGATTGGCCACTGTGAAAACAGAATGCTAGACTAGATGGGCTTTTGGTCTGATGCTGGTGGGACTCTTCTTACTTTCTCTTGTTTCCTGCGAAAGGTTCTTCCAGCTTTTCATCTCCGTTATTGCTGCCAGGCTCTTTGGACAGACAAAGCTGCTGATTCTCCGCTACTGATTACAATGCTACACCATCAAAGCTCATCAGCTGTCCCTTCATTGCTGCTCTACGCGTGGGGCTCCAAACTCCCCTTAACTGTTGCATCGTGTTCTTCCTTCAGGCTCACTTTGAATATCTCCATTTACTATTGGAATACAGTGATTTCTGCAAGGAACGTTGTTGCCGTTTCCCCCATGCGAGCTCAAAGGCACCAGTTCACCTTTTGTCTCTCACAGAAACAGTACCCCACGTCTTTCACCAGTGTTATAAATGCATACACAAACCACTTCTCTGGTCAGTGAGAACACTGCAAGGCTTAAGTTTTCCTCCAGGGAGGACAGCAGCAGTGATATGCTTCTTTTGGTAACATTTGCTATTACTGTGGTACCTCAGGTTAAGTACTTAATTCGTTCCGGAGGTCTGTACTTAACTTGAAACTGTTCTTAACCTGAAGCACCACTTTAGCTAATGGGGCCTCCTACTGCCGCCGCGCCACCAAAGCACGATTTCTGTTCTCATCCTGAAGCAAAGTTCTTAACCTGAAGCACTATTTCTGGGTTGGCGGAGTGTGTAACCTGAAGCGTATGTAACCTGAAACATATGTAACCCGAGGTACAACTGTATACACAAATGTTCAAGCAAAGCACTTTTTACACCTGCAGGTAAGCAAAACAGTTGTTTTGGAGTTTCTGCCTAGAGGTAGCTTAAAATGGGAGTGTGCTATCTGGAAGATTTGCTGCTTGCTTGCTTTGAGGAGCCCATTTGGTTCCATAAATCTCTTCTTGTATATATTAACAAAGAAAGCTTGAGTCTCCAGTATTCTCTCAACTGAAGAAAATTAAACCGTTCCATTTCACCGTACTGCATGTAACAGTAATCTTCCACATGAATAGTAAGCCCTTCTTACTTCTGTCAACTTCCTCCCCTCCTCCCCTCCACACAGATAACAAGTAGTAAGTTCATGGCAGTATTTATGGAACTTATTTATGCTACCAATTAATTGGCTAAATTTATTTATTAGGCCTCTGCCACAATTTTATTAGCTATTAATGAGCTGCTCCACTGAGCTTACTCATCAAGAGTTCAGCTGATTATTATTATTATTATTTTAATAACTGAGACTGAAACTCCAATCATGTGTGGGCTAAGCCTCATGGAATCAAGTAAATGTTTCCTGGGATTTATTTATTTATCCTGCCCACTTCTATATATAAATGGCAGCTTTCTCCTAAGGGATGAAGAAATGTGAAACTGATAAATACCTCAATTTGAACATGGGTGAGCAACGTTTGTGGAAGAATAAAGTTACCTTTCTTCAGGCATCTAAGCCCCAGATTAATTGGTAGGTTGATCGTTCTTTTCCTGGCAAGTTCTTACTCTCATCGGTTACCTTCTCCGCTTTCGTTTTGCGTGGTGGGCAAGTTCTTCCACAACCTACAAAAATAAAAGATGGGGAAGGGAGGGTTTCATCAGAGATGTAATCCACCCTCAACTATCCCTGGGCTGTCCATTATCTACAATATTTAACCATAACCTTGTGAAGCCTCCAGTAATACAGTCGCTAAACAAGGCACTCCCAACCTAGACTTCCCTTTATGAACAGAAACACAAATATTTTTCCACAGGCTTTCCCAACCCAACTTACGCTGCCTAGATTGGGGTGGGGACCCTCTTTCAGCATGAGGACCACATTCCCTCATGGGCAGCCTTCCGGGGGCCGCATGTTGACTGTGGGCCAAGCCCGAAACTAAAGGCTCCCCTTTGGGATGCAGAGCTCTGACTGGGAGCATGCGCCAAGGAGAAAGAGGCAGGCCTGAAGAGATTCTGATGGACTGGAGCTTGCTTAAAAGGAATAAGCTGTCACTGCACTGATGTTGGGTTAAATGTGTTGGGATACTGCCAGGAAGGTGGGGGCATCAGGCAGGCACCCAGCTGGCTCCAGCCACCAGCCGGCAGCCGGTCTCCCTTGGAACAGCGTCAATTAGCAACACGAGCCTCAGATACGTTAGAGACCCGTGCACTCTCTATCATCCGAGTGTATAAATCTTCTCACAGCAGAAGAGGCGGACAGAGAAATGTGTAAGCATAATGTACAGCATTTTATTCAGCATAGTTCAGGAACAGAGGAAAACATGTCTGCTTCCCTTCGTCGCCAGCAAAACAGCAGTAACACAAAAGCTATATACAAACGGAAGTTCCCAGCAAGTGCTGGAAGTGAACAGGATGTGTGTGTCACATGCGACACACATGTGACACACAACAGCCTGTTCCCTTTTAAGGTGGAACGGAACTCTATCCTAACAAAATGTTGGGTTAAATTGGTGTTGGGTTAAATTGTGCAATTATTTATTATTTTATTATGTGTGCTCTAATGCCTTTGCTAACTTGTCTGCTAATTTTCCACAGGAAAGTTGTATTTTGCTGTTTCTTTGTACATCTAGGGGCAGATGTCTGACTCTTGCAAGGAGGTAGCGTTATGGGATGGGGGGGTACCTCCAGGATCCAGCGAGTGTTACAAAAAACTATCAAGTCTTCTAATTCCTGGATTCAGTGCAGATTTGATTGCTGGAATATCTTGATAATGGCCCGCTAAGTATGAGTCTCTTTCACAGTTAATCTTCGTTATTTTAAAGAAGAAGAAGAAGAAGAAGAAGAAGAAGAAGAAGAAGAAGAGGAGTTTGGATTTGATATCCCACCTTTCACTCCCTTTACGGAGTCTCAAAGCGGCTAACATTCTCCTTTCCCTTCCTCCCCCACAACAAACACTCTGTGAGGTGAGTGGGGCTGAGAGACTTCAAAGAAGTGTGACTGGCCCAAGGTCACCCAGCAGCTGCATGTGGAGGAGCGGAGACGCGAACCCGGTTCCCCAGATTACGAGACTACTGCTCTTAACCACTACACCACACTGGCTCTAAAGGGTTTTAACTGTTTTGTTGATAATTGATATGTCTTGGAAAACTACTCAGAGGGGTTTTTTTAAAAAAAAATTACGTGTCATATAAATTTTGTTAGGTAAAAATAAATATATAGCTAAAGATTTCCAGGCTTGTTCACATACAAATGATGGCGTGAGAAGGTTGTTTGTGAGGCCACAATGCACATTCGTACTTTGGCTTATTAAGATGAGCATGGTCTGTGCACCCATAACTCTGATTTAACAAGCTCATGAAACATACAGAGTTTCTGAAGATTTTGGTTAATGGCATGGCTGATTGCTTTGTTCATGTGTTGCTGAAATTTGCCTTTTCCAAGCTGCTACTCCGAAAAGCACATTTCCCCCCTCCCCATCGTGCCGATGTTAACAAAGATTTATGTCAATTAATTAAGGATGAAGTCTTGTGCACTATCACCTGGGACTTGCTTTACTGTCGGCATGTATAATATTTGGTTCCAGGTAAATGACAAGGAACTATCAAGCAAAATGCCACTGCTTAGCACACAAATAATAAAAAAGAAGATTTAAATTGGGTCTGCCGGGGGGGGGGGGGGGGGGTTTGATGATGAGAAATCTGCGAGGAAGTCTAAACTCCTCAGCATTCCTTTATAAATTCTCTCTTCATGAATCCAATAAAGCTTTTCATAATACATTGCACACTTCAAGAAGCATTTGCAATATTTGTGCAGGGCAAGCACATAAATCACTACTGTTCTGCATTGGCTACGTTGCCCATTTATTTCAAGGTCACTAACCTATGGAGAGTATTTATCTGATTTAAGTATTCTGCAACCAGTTCCTACACCTCATTTCCTGGTTCTTTTCTCTTCTGACGTCCACAGCTCTCCTTTGTAAAGGTTACTGTTCCATCAGGTGTAATGTTATGGATTATTCCTGTTAAGAGTCACACCTGTTAGGAGTTACTGAATGCCTTGTTGATGCAGGGAAAGTGACTCATGGTCTGAGTTAGGATAATGTGGCTGGTGTATCTTTTAACATAGTAATTCTATAACTCAGATACAAAATGCTCCCACCCCCTGCCAAAAAAACCCTCAAGCATTATACTAACTAGACTGTCATTCTAGTTGAGTTCGCAGCTCTCCATATCAGGAAAGCAACCTTGACATTTCCTAAGAAACCATTTTCACAATTGGAGTAACAATAACAATTAACACAACAACAATGAAGATGATGATGGACAAGCCATAGCTCAGGGGTAGGTTATTTCTGGTGCAATCCCCAGGCTGTCCAGGTATTGCTGGGAATGTTCCTCATTCCATAGAGAACTGCTTCCAGTCATTGCATACAATACTGAACTATTAAGGCCAATGGTCTGACTTTGTATAAATAAAGCAGATTCCAATGGTCTTGTGTTCCTAAGGATTTGCAGTCTTCCCAGCACTGGAGGAACCATACAGTGTTGAAAAACAAACAGAATAACCTCAACAATCAAAAGAAAACCGAAGAACAGAATCAATCAGATCAAGGAAACTAGCCAGCTGAGCCAAAGGCCCAATAAATGAGATGTGTTTTGTGCTTCCTTTGGTTTAGAGTTGGCACTGGGAGAAAGTGGGGCTATACCTTCTGTAGTATGGAAATGGAAATGTGAGGAAAGCTTTACCTGTTTACATTGCGCCTGTCAGACATTTGAATTACATTTATTTATTTTTGGGCCTTTCACAAAATGGCACATGACACGAAGGATACACCAATTTGTGTCATCCTTTGTGAGTGGCTCGGAGGGCTAAATCTACGTATAGCGTACAGGGTCCACCCCTCCTTGAAGCTTTCCTATTCCTCAGCAGGAAATTATCCAAACACAAACAGAGAGGGATTAATATCAGCAACAGAAAAACCCAAGAACAAAAAAAAAGACAAGTTGCATAACAGAGATAGTTCCCAACACGTTTCAGTGCTGATGTGTGTTACGAAGTTGTTTTTAGGATTACTAAGAGAATGGAGGGTGAAGCACTTTGAATATCCCCAAAGGGCTATAGATGATGGTGGTGGTGTTGATGATCCTATGATTTGATGATGAGAAGCTAAGTTGCCTTTACGTTCTTCTCCAGCAGTCTGTGAATACAACCATAGTGAATTAGAGCCGGGGGAATTGTTGCAGATGTGGACATCAAATGGTACTGTATGTCCTCATTTCTCCCTACGTTGCTCTTGCCAGTCTGGGAGAAAGAACAGAAGATTTCTCTCAGTTCCATGGGATTGGCTAGATAGCCTGTTTAGTCTGACTCATTATAAGACAGCTCGTTATATCTGTTCATGAGATGTTTCTAGGTGTTTGGGGTTTTTTTCCTAGTGGAGTGGAGTGGCATTTACAGCCTTGTTAGCCAAGAGCCATTCTTCTCTCTCCATCTGATGCCTGCTATGTGGGTTTCACAACTTTAGCAAGTTATCTTAGATGTAACTGAAAGGGTTTTGATGGTGCTGTGATCTACAGTGCCCTGGAGCAAATTATGTCACTATCTTATATGTTAGAGGAGTACAAGTGCTTTGAATTACGGCTTGTAACAATAGGATTTCTGTGCTCATCTTTCTGCCCACTAGAAATCTAACACTGCTCAGGATTGCACCTCTTTTGAAATGGGAGGTGGTGGGAACCATGATCTTACTTATCTGTGAGCTTCGGTTTTCAACTGTGCTATTTCCCCATTGTACTGAAACCAAGTCTGAATTCCAAATCTGTCTCAGCAGCTTGCTCTACTGACTTCAAATAGGTGATGACAGAACATGCAGGAGTGGTACTCTGACCAACCTTTGACCTCTAAAACAGACAGGATAAAAGTTCGGCCCTTATGCTAGACAAGATCTACAGTTCGTCAAGTGATGCAAGTCCTTAATTCAGTCAAAGCCTTTCCCCAATTCTCTGAACTTGAGGTGTAGGAACAGAATTTAGGTCTTGTTCCGGCAGGGCACACTCTTAACACAGAACTACCCCAGATGTCTTGCTAAGAGTATGAGCAGGATTTCAGCCCAGGCTCCTGGCTGTTATTTAATAAACACACAGC